>NW_027107850.1:347882-374151 GCF_000696795.3 Halyomorpha halys | reverse complement strand
ATTATTATAATATAATTATGGGTCGTAGTGGTACAGAATTTTTAATCATTTTCAAAAATTTTATTTGATAGGTAAATATCAGCTTTTTGCCATAAGCATTGTGGGTGTCTAATATTATAACTATATAATATATAGTAACTATAATAGTTGTCACTATTTGAGATTTTTTTTTACCGCACCCTTGTCATATTCCATTTAATAATAATACATACGTCAATTAGCGATCTTCCAGTAAAATAAAAATAATATACCGACACATTAGATATTCTTAAAAATCAAAATCGTATCACTTCCAGTTTTTTTACAATGGAAAAATTCTGTATCATAAATTAATTTGAATAAATCATTAGAAATGTTGAATGATGAATTGCTTCCTGAAGGATAGAACAGAGAGGTGATTCATATTCATATTCTGAGAAAGCATCCAGCAATTGTATTAGTAAATGAGGAGATGGTTGGGGGGTGGTCAGTGAATAACACGAATAAGAAAACTTATTTATTAGCGTTAACGTTTTGGCCAGAATGACAGGCCTAAGAACAAAAAAGAAGATAACAATCATAATGAATAAAAGTGAATAAGAATGATTAAAAAATAACAGACAATATAGGTGAATAAATATCGTTAAAGAAGATGTATAGTCTAAGTATTATAAGAACATAAAGGCTATATGAGAAAAAGTAAATTTATTTATTTGTTGATCGTTGCATAAAAATACATCTAGTAATTTGATGTAAGTTTATAATAGAGTGATACAGCGATGTAGAGAAATTATACATTGGTACCACACTAATAATATTTCTACATTAGAACTTCTCGAGCCCATCTTCTTTTCAGACGCCTCGGAGGATTGTCAGGAATGGAAGAGGAAGCCAAGTTAAACTCTGGCGGATTTGGGTGGTTAGGGAGTGTGTAATGGAAGGATTGATATCTAATTTGGGCTAGATCGGTTACATATGGAACATTTAGGTCATTGTGGATGATTTTATTTGTGACAAAGTAAGGAGAATTGAGGATTTTACAAAGGATTTTGGATAGTAAAGATACTAGAGGAATTCAAAGGTTTAGTGGAGCCCCAAAGCTCAACTCCATATGTCCAGAAAGTCCTAGTCGAAATTTACGTGCAGTTTCGTATTGTTTCAGTCTTGTGTAAAGGTTCCAAGATAATCGTTTGTCCAAAAAGCAATATTAAAATTAAGCTAGAGGAAAGGACAAAAAAGTAAAATACATATGAAAATCTAGTAAGTCAAAAATGAAAATTATTTTATTTAATTTAATATTGTGTTCTTTCTTCTTTCTCAATTTTAATATTACTTATTGTCATATAGCCTTTATCTTCTTATAATACTTAAACATATTTTTATTTTGTTTTTAGCCCTGATGAAGGCCTTCAATTCTGGCTGAAACGTTAGAAATTATAAAAAGTGTTTACTTCATTCTGTTCTTCACTGACAACATACCTAAAAATCTTCTCATTTATATATATTATATAGCCACGGCCAACTATCTAATCATCATTATAATTTTATTAGTACATACAAATAAAACCGTTGCTAAGGTATACAGTACAGCCTGGAATAATAAACATTGGTAAATGTTTTCTTTAATTTCACAAATAACATACTCACAAAACATGTACGAGTACCTCACTACTCGTCCTGAACCTATTTTGAAATACATATTGAGCCATGCTTGGCACGAATGTAGTTACAGCATTAAATTAAGAGATCAATGACTTTACAACAAGGGTAAAATATTTCTTAAAATATCCAAAAATAAACTTAATTAACTATAACATCTTGATAAAAACACTATAGTGATGAAGTAAATAGACATCAGTGATTCGGTATAATAAGAAATTAGTACACTATAGTTCCTGAATGTTCAGTGAGAGTTTCTCGAAGAACTAAAAATGAGGAAAAGGTAGTTTGTTTGTTCGTTTTTGTTCAGTGGCGTAAAACATCATTTCAAGCTGAGAATGGTACAGTGTTTTGATGGCTGTGGCAGATGAAAAGGTCTTTTTACATAAGTTTGGAGAATTTATTGAATCAAAATTATCATACCATTCTCATCTGGGAAATTCCGTAAAGCATCTAAACATTTTATTCAATGGGCATTCGTGGCAGAGTACTAGAAATCGTTAGAAATAGAAAGAGTGACGTCTAGCAAACAAAAATGACATTTTTTGATTCAATGGTTTAAACTACATTGCTCTAAGCTGCTGAGGTATGGAGTTTGAGGTATCACAACCCAGCCAAACTCTATTAACTGCTGCCGGGTCACACAAGGACACAAAGACACGTGAGGAACGGCGTTGTCTTGATGGAAAACTACACCTTTGCGATTGAGACAAATGATTTGAGACACTGGTATGAGATATGTTCGTAGAGTGAGGGTTGTATGTGACAATGCTTGAATTTGGTCATCATCAAAACTTGAAGGACGACCCGAGTGCTCTGCGTCTTCCAAGTCAAAATTTCCGGTTCTGAACCGAGCAAACCATTTACGGACGGTGCTTTCTCTTAGGCATCATCGCCACACACTGCAAATGTTGTTAACAATTTGTGCAGCGGATTTTCTAATACGGAAATGAAAAATCATAAAATGACGAAAATTATTTTTCTTCTCTTCCATTTTGAGCAAGCAAAATACCAATTAAAGATAAGGAATCTCGTTGAAAATGATGCATAAAAGCACCTTAACTAATCCTTTTTTAGAATATTTAAACATTATTGATCAAGTAAACAAGGCTTTTGTAAACACAGCGAAGATTAAATTGAAAAATGCTATCAACTTATTTTACAAACCAATATACTATTATAAGTAATATCACATTCAAGTCTTTATCTTGTTTTTATTTAGCCCCGATAAGTCCAGCAAAGTGTCTATACAAACGTATTTATAAGTAATTCTTATAATTTTTAATAAATTATTCGTTATAAATAATTTATTTTGTTTGCTTACTTTTCCTTACCGAACCCCTGACCATCTTCTAATAAATATCGAAAAATATAAATTTGAACACTTAACTACGTAGGAGCATGGAAGAAAAACAGTTTAAATTTTAAAGTAATTATTATCTGAAAAATATTATATTCTGACGAAGGAAACAATAATGTTAAAATATCCGAAATTATAATCAAACGTTCCTACACAATTTCAAGATAACAAATAAATAAAAAATACCGGAAAGAAATCGCTTTAAAAAAACAATCAAAAAAATATCGTTGTAACAGTGTTAAATAACAGTTACAGAACGGTATGAGTTACTGTTTGCTTAGGATCGGAGATAACAACATATATATTTTTATCAAGATCTTCTGGCTCTACAGGACTGACTCTATCTATTGCCCGTCTGTAATTATCCTGATAATGATAAACCCCATATTTCAGTTCTCAGTATCAGATGGAGAAGGCATTTGATGCTTGATCAAGAAAATAAAAATGAATATAACTTTATGGTTGGGCAAGTCCCAATTTTTTTCTTATGGTTACGCTTCAATAAAAACAGGCCGCGAATATATATTATGATAATATATATATATATATATAATAATAACGCAAACCGCTAAGATAGGTTCAGGTAGTCATAGGTTCAGTATTCTCTAAGGAAGCGCTGTTTTTAGAAAATGGTTATTCAAGGAGGTGATTTTTTCACGATCACGCTCAACCAAGGTTTTTCCTCAATTAAGGGTACCCACTTTATGGGGCAAAGTAAACCCCAAAAAGACTTCCAGCACCCACAGGGTTGTCTCACGGCTACAGTGTAACAGAAAATAATTATCTGCCACAGTCGGATTCGGACCCGGGTACTTGGAGATTGTAGTACTGTGTCAGAAACTATGTTTCCGCTATGGATTATGAATATCATAATAAAAGTATATGCTGTTTCCACACATTGACTCCGTAAATGGGTTACCGATAAATGTTGTTAATAATCATCAGTAATTTAGTATTGAATATTATGTATGCAATTGTAATTACATAACTAACTACTTTATATATTAAATACGTTATTACATAATTATTTTGGACTCTCAGCCTTGTCCAGCTTATGATGTAATGGCATTGGAGGATTGTTAACATTATTTGTTAAGTTGTCCTGCGTATAAAGAGAACAGAACCTGATACGTTCTCAAACTGAGCAATATTAGCCAAAAAGCTGGCAGTTCCCACAGAGTTGGATCCTAAATTGTTTCTCCTATAAGTAACACAAAACATTTATTTAACTTAGATATGGATCCCTATTTTCTAATTATGATTTGTAACTTTTTGTGTTTCATAATGTTAAATAAGCAGTAATTTTTTTAATTGAGAGGAATTTAAATAACATGTTCAGCTAAGTTATATTGTGAATTATTATTAATAATAATGATTATTAATTATTCTTGTTTTATTATTTATAAAAATTTGTATATGTTATCCATTTGTAGTATACATTTATCGCTTACTGCTAACTCTAATTATATGGAGTTACCCCAAAAAAACAAATAAATAAATTAATATATTATATCATAAATACTGAATTTTATTATTATTCACTAATGTTTACTAAATTAAAATACGAATGGAATTGAAGGAAATAAATAACAAGATATTCAACGTACTAGAGGAAAAAGAAAATTGGCCAAGTTAAAAATTCAATACCAGCTCATATTAGATTACACATAAAGGAAAAATCTTAAATTTTGATTTACAGATATTTTAAATACCCTAGAATTTTTATTATCTTGTAATATAAAAAACAAAACAAATCTATTTTATAATCATGTATAAGTTTTTGGAGATTCAAAAATATTATTATAAATTAAAAATACATATACACAATAAAACAAAAATCCTGCGAAGATCACATTTATATTTTATTTTTATCTTAGCTAAAAAAAAATATTCCGGTACCGGGAATCGAACCCGAGCCTCCTGGGTGAAAGCCAGGTATCCTAGCCACTAGACCATACCGGAGATACTTCACACTGTGAGTAAAATAGTATATAAGCACATAATTAAAATACTGTATTATATATTTCCCTCATATTTATTTGTTCCGAAGTTTCGACCTGAATTCAGGCCTTCAGGGCTGAAATAAAAAACGACATAAAAACCTTAATACAGAGAAAAATTAAAATGAAAAAAAAAAACTAACAAACTTGGAAATATACATAACAATATATAGTATAACAAGCATATAGTAGATGATACTTATGAAAGGTTGTAGATTTGTAGTTGTAAAAATATTGTAGAGTCAAGAATTATACAAAACAGACGATAAAAAATGTGATTAAAAATCATACAGTCCTCATGTAAATTAAGAAATAAACATGACAGGGGGCGGCATAAAATGTAAGTAATGAGTAACTGAAATTAACAGAATAAAATATGTAAGATGTGAGACATATAAATAGGGAACAAAAATTAAATTAACATAATGAATTACGTGAAAGAAAATGAACTACATGATACAAGAAAGAAAACGAAATATATCCTCCAGTGGGCAATAATACACGCCCGACCATCTTATATTGAATCTATATATACACTACTAATAAACACTGATAATGTAGGGACATAGCATCGCGCAAAAAAGATATTCCTAATCTTTTTTAAATCTTATAATTATTGAATACTTTTAATTTAAAAAAATAATACAAATAATAAATCTTTCCAGCTACAACTAATGAAGGATCAGGAGTTCAAAAGACAAGGAGGTGTTTTAGTCTGAGTCACTTTCGACCACCAGATTTTCTCCAATTAAGGGTACCTGTATGAGGCTGGGTGGACCCTGGAGGCCTCCCAAACCCACTGAGTTGACTCAATAAATAAAATAAATAAAACTCAGTAACAAAATAAATAATTATCTCCCGCAGCCAGATTAGAAGCCTGGTCCTAGGAGGTAGTATCACAGTGCCTTACAACCGAGCTATGTCGCTCCCCACTTCTAATTACCAAAAATAAATTCGTAAACAAAATTGTATAACTAAAAAATAATAATTCAGTAATTGAAGAATGAAAGAAAAAAAAAATTCATACTGATGCTGTCAAATCAAGAGACTTATTTTATTTCAATACAACTATATAAATTATTTCTGTTTTCAAGAGTTATTAAAAAAATTGTAATTGAAAATTAAAATACAGGATTCTTTAAATATATTTCGGACAAATTTCGCCTAACTTTGAGTATAGATGAATAGAAACAAATCTGCGACCCCTTTCTAGAATTACCATTAACTAATATTATTTTACACATTTATGTACCTTTGAACAACAAAATGCTAAATCGTCAATTGAACTGATGGGAAGACAAATAACGATATTCCGTGGCAATCCCGTTATGGTTTTCTGAAAAGTGGGGGAAATAAAAAAGCGATGCTAGGAAGATGGATAGTGTAGGATCCATTGTAACCAATACGTGATCAATCCTCGGAAGGAAACCGGAATCTGTAGACAGCCACTGATAGCAGCGGTAGCCGGTGAAATCATAAAAAATTACAATCCAAACATGCAACACAACAAATGTTTTCGAAAAGAAGATAAATCCCGGTGAACATAAATAATGGGAAAGATGTAAAGATGCATACATAATGTAATAGCAATCCAAAGCGGTGGCACACCTTTAAATGGTGTCTACCGTAAACAGCTTCTGCCTCGATCCTTTAGTCTATAATGCAACTTCTATCGGAGGAAATTGCTTATATAGAGTCCATTTACATCCAGATCGATTCGATGATCCCCCTCGGCGAAATCCTTGGGAATATGTAAAAATGGCCGCGTCAAAGGTAAATGATTCATTACATCTCCGTATTTCTTGAAGACGTTCGAACACGTAAGCAGTTAATAAAAATAAAATATGATCTGAGTCTGAATCCAAAAATCTAATGAAGCTGATCAAGGTCTGAAGCTAAGATTATCATTCCCAAAAGCAAGGAGGGACCTCATAAGATTTATTTCAAGTCTCCTTTGATTAGAAAAACGAAATGAATGTTAATTTATTAACTCTGGAGGAGAAGAAAGTCAATTATTTCACCCCAGTTTCTGATTACATTAATTAAAACTATGTGTAATTACTAGTCAAAATTGATGAGCTTGCTAAGTACAGGAAGGGGGATTAAAATCGCGGCTGTTTCAAAACATAAAAAAAATTAATTTTTCCTTCCGAGCTCTTTATCTTTAAAACTACCAGCAAAACTAAAAAAAACCTAAGAGAACATCATCCAATGTAGAGTAAATTTGCTAAAATATGAGCCCAAATAGAGAGCTATTTACATTTGATAGTTCCTGATATATAGCCTTTTAAAAAGCAACGTTTCATAAAAAATGCATTAAAAAAAGAGTAGTTAGTGTTTTTCTCAGTAACCATTCGACATATATATGTCTATTATTATTGAAATTAAAGATAATTTAATGAGCCATAGTTTACGACGTTTATCTTCGTAAGAGCAGAAGTTTTCAAGATATTTAACAAAATAAATTCACAAAGTGTTATTTTTTAGTTGTTCGGACAAAACTTTGGATTTATGAAAAAATATCTCTCAGGAATCATTAGATGTAGATATTTGCCAGCACTAAAATAAAGATAGTTTATTGTACTATAAAGTAGTTTATCACGCATGTCTTTGTAGGATTAGTAGTTTTTAGCATATGATATATGGTATGCATATGAAATTTTTGTCGGAACAACTATAAATCAATTTATTTTAACAAATATTATAAATACTACTACTACTACTACTACGAAGATATAAGTGTAATAAATTACTTTATTATGTATGGTACATTAAACTAGTTTTAATTTGAGAGCTGGAAGAAATCTATACGACGAATGACTCCTGAGATATAGTCTTCCTCCAAAAAATTAAAAACTACTGTTTTGTTATGAAATGCTGCTTATTAAAAAAAAAAAAAAGTATCTCGGGAACTATTGAACGTAAATATCGATTAGGGCTCATATTTTAGCAAATGTGCCCTTCTTTAGATGGTGTTTAAAGGTTTTCTAGTGTTGTAGGTAGTATTAATTAAATTAAAATTATGTAATGGTGAAATTGTGTATAGACCGAAATTGATTGTAAAAGGAAACTTGGGAAAAAAAAATTGTTTTCTTTATATCTTATTATACCATGTAATTATATGTATGTCAGATTACGGATTGATAAGTATGATGTGTTATATAGCAACCTGATGTATTTGGGCAGCATAGATGAATAATGTATTTCTCTCTCTCTATGGAGGAACCATCCGTAGCTCAAAGGTTCATCAGATAAATACCTCCATTGTCACAGAACTCTAATACAACAAATTATCAGAGTTGGCAACTAAAGATGGCTCTATGACAGCTATACTCAACCTGCGACTCTCCGGAATTTTTGTGGTTGCCCCATCTGGTGTTACTTTATTTTAAATCATTTTGAATTTCGCGTCCATTAGAAAAATTGAGAGCGCGCTGAGTAAATAGGTTCCACGCCCGTGTGCAGTGCTATTGTCGATACGGTAATTTCCCGTAACACACGGCAATTTATTCATTTATTTTTTAATTTACAGCAGACGTCTGATTGTATTGTATCACGGCAACACGTCATATAGGTATTTTCAGAAATACCGCAAATCAAGTGTTTGGATTAGCGATGTGCTGTATTGGGCGATTTTAGTTCCGTATCGAGCGAGAGCGACCGCATATCTAATATTACTTTTTTTCTCAAGAAAGAAAGTAAGGTAGTAAATTTGAATGTAAAATTTTAACCATTAATAAACTATCAATAAATGAACCTTGTTGAAAAGTTTTTCATTACAGTAAATATTTCATTAATTTTAAATTTGATTTTTTATTAACATCTAAATAATTTTAATTAAACATTACAACGTGTTTGAAACGTCAGGAAATGACAAAAAAAAATGTTAAATTATACGCGATGAATCCGTTCATAGTTGTTAAATTCAATTTGTAACAATCGCGAAAACCTAAGAAATCGTTACATAATTTGTTTTATTTGTTGCGGCCCATGACAGCATGACTAACACGTGTTTGTGGCCCCTATGAAAAAAAGGTTGAGTTCCATTAATCTATCGCCATGAAATGTTGTGAGTTTTTCATAGAGAACATTAAACAAGGAATATGTTTAACTAGACTTAATCAATAGTTATCTCTGATTCTCATTTGTAAAACAAAAATGTTAGTGGTGGGTACAGTCGGGAATAACAAACGTTCCTATAATAAACTCCGAAGGCTCGTAGCAAATTAATTCCATGCTAGCCGCGGAGATGGAGACGAGATAGAGGTGGCGAGTTGCACTATCGACGAAGATCGTGATAGGAAGGAGTACCCCCGGGCAGGCCACTCGGTCCCCATGACACGGGACGTGGACCACACAGTCCCGTCGGGACAATGGGACATTAGAACAGGGCTACAACCACACCTCCGTCTGATTTATCTCCCTCCGCTCCTCCTCCAATGGGTACCTAAGGTCCGCTGTGTCCGTTCTATATCAACAGGTTTCCAATCTGTCCTCGATAATATTACTACTAAAAGAGGTGGGGAAAAAAACTGTACAACACGTGTTTTCGGCTCTTAGGGGCACACAGATCTGTGGCCAAAACACTACAATATACATAAGTATTAGCGTTCCACTATTTTCATTATAAAAAATAAAGATAGATCGAATGAAACAAAATACAAATATCAAAAAATTAGGTGGCATCTTATATACATTCATAGAAATGGTACTGCATAACCTCTAAATCCAACTTTTATTGTATATTTTAATATACCAAATTCTTAATTTAATTGATCAAACATATAATGTCTTTACAAACCTATATTTTTGATGTCTTAAAAAAGAAATTAATTAACTGCTAATGTTAATTGACAAGATTTAAAACAACGTATTTACACCGATAGAATTTTCATAGAAGCATTATTTAAACGAAGTTAACTATCGAATCTGAAGATTGAGGGAATTCTTTAATTAATTACCAAAAACATAGAGAGCAAATATTTATAGTAATCAGTGGTATGGTTTCGGGACCCATCCATAGTCCACCCAGCCTCATAAAGTAGGTGCTCTTAATTAGGAAAAAATCTGACGGTCGAGCTTTGTGATTTAGACCAAATCTACTCCTTGCACAACCGTTGGTCTAGCAACGGTACTTTCTACTTTTACTTTCACAAAGTACTGTATCCCTAACCCTTCATCGGTTTTAGCGATACATTTTTTTATTATACCCTTTTTTAAAGGTTTTGAGAGAGTGATTTTAAACTTTATATTTCTCCTCTATCTTCATAAATGACCTTCGTATGACTTCTAATTGGCCGCTGTAGTGAAAAAAAATCAGGTAAGCAGTCTCGGAGAAAAGCCACAGGCGGTAGAGAGTACGTCCCTCTACTCTCTACCGATAATTAGATTTTTAGATTCTATGTATCTATGAATATTTTTTCTTTTTTTAAATTATTTTCTTATTTAATTCAATGTAATGTACATTGACTACCTGCACCCATCATTCAATTCAATATGTTTTATACTTCATTTCCATCTCCACGATATTGTAGAATCATGAAAGATTTACTAGAAAATTATTTAAAATATAAATAACTACGTAGTTTTAAGGTAGGTAAACTATTTTAATTTTTATTAGCAATTCAGTTTAAATATATCAAATGGTAATAACTATTTTTCAGTAGCATATAATATATATGACATACCATATTCATATCTATGTGCCAATTTTAGAATAAATTATAATATGGAAATGCTAGAATATTTAATTACTAATTATATATTTCTCATATAAATTATTAATACAAGATCATGTCTTTATTTTTTCTCTCCATTATATAGGACGTTTATTTAAATATTGATTCACCATCGGTTTTAACTACAAAAATTGATTTTTTCATTAAAAGGTCTCGAGGCAATCTTTATTTCAAACGCCTCGGAGGATTTTCAGAAATGAAAAAGGAATCGAGGTTAGAAACTAGTGGGTTCATAAAGGAAGGATTGGTACATGGTTCGGGCTAGATCGGTTAAATATGGAACATTAAAGTCTTTATGGATGATTTTAATTGTGACAAAGTAAGGAACATTGAGAAATTAACGAAGGATTTGGCATTGTAAATATTGGATACGAGAGGAATTCGAGGTTTAGAAGGTTTAGTGGAGTCCCAAAGCTCAACTCCGTATGTCCAGATAGACAAAAATTTAAATTGTCTATACAATCTAGTTCAATATAATTTTTTATATAATTTATGAATTACAAAGGCTCTTAACTTAGTATATGGTCTTTCGATTGAGGATGCTTCAGATGATTTTGTTAGCTTACTAATAATTTTTTATACAAATTATATTAGATAAATTATAATAGTGTATTATAAAATTGGTAAATAAATAAACAATAATGAAAATTAACAAAAACAATTCATGCTCAACATTCCGACGGAGAGTTGAATGAAAGGCGAACCCGAGTGATGCCGTTATCACAACGACCCCAAAAGGTCAGAGCGCCCTGAACTTGAAGCACTAAGGCAAACAGTACGTGCTATATCGGAAGGAGCATTAGACTAACGTTTGTTCAATAACCAAAGCGGCTGTCGGTCTGGCTCCAGCGTCATCTGTGGGCGTGTTTTTGATTTAATTAATATGATAAAAAAAAAAAAACATTATTAATTGATGAATAAACGTTTCACCCCACTTTACAGGGCTTCATCAGGGCTAAAAGAGATATAAACAACAAATACAATGTTAACAAATTAATAGAATATATAACATGAAATAAAAGTAAACTAAGGTATGGCTAAAAATTATTTAGATTATGGTGAAAAGTATAAATAAACAATTACAATATTATACATATAATGAAAATTATGGAAACTAATAACAAATAAAAAAAGAATTATAAAAATACAGTACACACTAAAAGACCGAAAATAAGAGAAGGAGATAAAGAAATTTATTCATTCATGCTGCCCAAATACATCGGGTTCCCACATTACACAGCATACTGATCAATCCGTGATCGGACACATATAAATTACATATTTTTATATGATATAATATAATAGAAAGATAACATTTTTTTCCACAGTATTCTTTTACAATTAATACCAGTCTACAAACTAAATACAAGCTTTTCAATTTACTCCTTTTTTTTCTTTCCTTCTTTTTTCTTAAAAAAGATTATTAAAGAATAAAATAAAGGCCAAGAAAAAAAAGAAAATAATGAACAAAATAGTACACTCACCTTTCTGGATGAATGAAAGCAAAATAATGAGCTTGAGGCGAATGCAAGATATCAACTGGACAGGGGAGTGGGGAAATTTGACGGTTAGCAAATACGTTACATTTGGGAGCAAAAATACACAAAATAATGTTAAAGTAAGGATAATGTAATGAAATTTAAGAAAATATAAAATATCGATAGAATACAATAACATTAAACGAATGAACCCAATAAATATAATACAGTGAAGAAAAGAATATATAAAAAATTGTAAAAAAAAATAGAGGTAGAAAGGTGTTGTAAATTTATATAATAAAAACATTAATTATAAAGCATTAAAATAAGTAAAAAGTATCAGGTATATATGAAATACGGATAAGATATGTAAATATAATATAGTAATTATATTATATAGTAAAAAACACATAAATGTTAATATAAGGGATCAAGAGATAGATATAATTTACGAGTACAGATAAAAGGTTGTGGAGGATAATAGGTAAGTTAACTTTAAGCAAAAAAATAAATAAATAAAATAAAGAAGAGTTATCAAACTCAGAGAAAGAAATCTGTAATACATTGGTAACACCACTCTTTCTCGAAATAAGATTCATTAATGTTCTTCATATTCGTACATTAAATGAAATGATTTACCAGCATCAAGATTTTAGTAAGTAAAATTAAACCCCCACTCTCCTTCAAAGCAAAGGTGAAGCCAAACTATGTGGAGTTAACCACGCCCTTGGAGCTTAGGTTTGCTTTGAGGTTAGTAGTAATGACCCGAATTGTAATATAAACTGAAGTCAGGCAGTTCTCCGTTAAATGAGCTGTAACATTTATTTTTCTTATCAGTCACCGATGAATCAATCACCTAAAAAAGCTTAAGTTCAATCAAATTCAATTCAATCAAGTTCAATTCAAACTTAACATTTCCGATAAAATTATAGATTGGATGGAGCAATGGTGACTTTAAATTCAGAAGGATGAAAGGATGCATAAACAGACCAAAACTCATGATAAATAATCTAAATAGTTGGAGTTTGAGATAAAAACCATATATAAGAGAGAGAAAATCTAAGGATCCTGACAGGACGTCAGCAGTTCTCTTTAGAATTTTATCAAATTTATTCCTTTTTTTAAAAAAAACTGTACCACTACAACCCATGAATAGTAAGAGATTCAGTACTTTATAAGAAAGTACTGTTTCTTGAATAAAGGTATAGTAAGGAGGTAAATTGTTCATAATCAAGCTAAACCGCCATGATTTTTCCCCAATTACGAGTACCTACTTTATACAGAGTAAGAGTGTCTTCTCAAGAGGGCTCTCGAACCATCAGACTCTCGGCGGAAGTAATAGAATAAATAATATCTGACAAATCGTAATTCGAACATGAACCTGAAAGATAGTAACACATCTTACTCATTGACCTATAAAATAAATAGTATAAAAAAATAATCTTAATTAATTTAAGATTGAAACATTCTAGTTTATTTTCAATTATGAAACTTTATCATTGACAAGGAGTAAAATTAATACCCCCTAAATTTTTGAGGAATAGAAAAAATTAAAAAAAAAATTTTACGCCATGAAACTAACATAACTGCCGATCCATAAGATGTTTCCTACGATTATTTCTCGGCCATTTTGGAAGTTAGTCATAAAAGAAAACATAAACCTGGACGATTTTAGGATTTCTAATTGTATTTTATAACATTTCTCTGAGTGCGTTGTATATTAGTTCTAGAGGTATTAATTCTTGGTCACCTATAATTTATCATAAAAAAATAATAGTTATAATTTGAAAAAATAATAAATCTGATGATGAATTATTAAAATAAAACATAAATAACTATTCTGAAATGTAAATATGGTAACAGAAAATTATATAAGTTTCAAATAATAATAATAAAGGTTAAGTGAACCCGAAGGTTCGATCCCGAGACCACCAATAGTTCTCTATATACATTTGTCCAGTGACGCCCCTACAAATCTAAATCCACTAAATAAGTTTTAATGTAATCCTCCAATCTACGTTTCGTTCCACCACTTGGACGTAGACCCTTCGATTCAGTATTTATTAATATTTTAGAGATCCACTTGTTAACAAGCCTTACAACATTGCACGCTCATCTTATTCGCCGCTATGCTATAATCTGAATTATATTAACCGGGTGTAGTTCCCTTACTTAATGTAAATATGGTGATAGAAAATTATATAAGTTTAATAAAAATAATAAAATAAATCATTACGTCTCAATTGCATTCGAAAGAAGAAAGTTTACAACAATCCCTAATAAGAAACGGATATGTAACGACCCGACCGAGTGATATATCAATGTTATTTATCAGTCAGAATTAAATCGAGCTATGAGTGGAAGGATATCGATTTTTTGTCGGCCTGTTTGGACCATTAGTAAACCCTTGGCCGCTACAAAAAGCTGTTGAAAAAAAGTGGTTCCAAAAAAGTTTAGGTAGGGCCGCAGGTCCTAATGAAACAGCCACACCTTTATCTCAATAGTGTCCTATTGTCATCGGCGCCTGTCCCTAAAGTGTTGTAGTTATTCTATGTTTATAGCGAAGGGTAGTCAATGCAATCCTTAGGGGATGGTCTGAAAGGAGCGGGTTCTAATTCGCTATATCTGCCACGTATCGAACATATATATTTTATCTAATCAGGTGCTTGGGAAACTAATTTGATATGCCTTGTACCAATGCATTAATAAGAACATAGATCTGTACACCATAACAATTTGTTCACGATAATGTTAACTAACTATGTTTAACAATTAAACATCAAACTCATTTGATATTTTAATTAATATTCTCGGTTGATAAGTCACAAATCATTAAAAATGTGTACAGCCCGATTGCCCATGTCAAACATTAAATATATAAAATTTCAATGCAACAACACCTTATTTAAAAAGTTTTTCTTCTTAACAAATCACACTAATTGTTCCGTTTAAACGGAAGATTCGTAACAAATTATAATCATATAGCTAATTAGTGACACCACCGCCCCATATGGCCGAGAAAACAAAAGGCACTCACACTCGCTACGCACTCACTCACTTCCATTCTGTAAATAAACCATGAGTGAGGACACTTCCGAAGAGCTCTCCGGTAGCCGAGGATAGGGTAGATGGAGGGACATGGAAGACAAGAAACAGGAAGCAAGCAGGCAAGTCCACACCCTTTCACATAACTAACACCATCATCATAAACGATAGACACCATCATTAAACCCCAATCAATTCATATATGTAGTTACAATAGATTTACTGGAAGATTATTGATTGACCGTGTGTAAAGATGAAAGGAATATGGTCCGGGTGCGGTCAAGAAAACTCAAATAGTAGAAATATACTATTTTGTGATTATTAATGCAAATAATGCAAAGGCTCATAAAAATAGTATATTTCTACTATTTGAGTTTTTCTTGACCGCACCCGGACCATATTCCTTTCATCTACAATAGATTTAGTATTTACATTCACATTTTATCTTATTCAACCAGCCTCTACAAATAAATTCTCTTCCTGTCACCTTATTTATGCCTTATTTCATTGGATTTAATTCATACAGTCCACTACAAATTCGACCAGCCGATCAAAAGTGGTGGAGTGTCTTGAGTTGAAGGCGCACTTTACACACTAACACTATTAACAATAATCATGATCGAAGGGGTTTTATTGTTAATAGTGTTAGTGTGATTTGTTTAGAAGAAACTTTTTTTTAAAAGGTGTTGATGCTTAGAAATTATATTTTTTATTACTAGACACGGGCAATTGACCTGTATTGAAAAACGTTTTAAATGATTTGTGGCAAATCGATAATGAGGTTGCCTGCTTGATAATGGTTTAAGCGCCGAAACGTTGGAGAATGAAACAAACTTAGTTAAGAGTAAAGAAACCAATTGAAGTTGTGTCCTTATTAAAATTTATCACAATCAAACAATTAATAATATATTAAATAAGAAAACTATATAATATACATAGCAAACTGTCATGCTGCAACATCACTTCTAGAAGAAAACTTAAACCTGAATGCCTGAAGGAGCCTACAGCCCAGCTGGTAAGAGAAACAGACATAAGAGCGGTTGCCATAAAATAATAAGGTGTCGGTTAACATCTGTAAAGAGATAGTTATCGTGAATGGGATTCCAGGCTCCTGGAGAATCCAAGACCCGCCCATAAAGGCTACTCATTTATCAAAAAGCCAGAAAGGGGATATTAATTCTGTTGGGGCAAAAAGACTAGGCGTCGTAAAGTGACACCTCATAGCAGCTCCCTCTTAATTTATTCATATCTCTCCTTTCTCCTCCGGTTAACCATAAAAAGAAATATATATAAGTCTAGAACAAAGATGACAAATATGCTTTTCATAGTTATGATTATTGTTAGACGTATATTTTTTGACATAATACACAAAGGATATTTATCGTCCAAGTGGTTGTATTATCTTTTCTTAAACGGAGATTTTTGAAACAGTAAAATATCGAAATATATATTTGAAAAACATTTAAGCGGTAGTAGTTACCTAAGTTATAATGCTAAGTGATATGAGTTGTATTTCGAGCTAAACATACACTCTCCCTCAGAATATTAATTGTATTTTTCTACCCAACTCAGCTAATTCTTAATTTAGGACCTTCTAGATTAGAGTTAGGGCCATTTAGATCATTGTCTAAACAACTTTGGGTTATTAACAAAACACTCATTAAAATCATTAACTAATTTGATATCTGAAACATGCTTCAAAAGAAAAATTAAATATTTACAAGAGATACTTGTTGTTTATTAGCGTTTTGGGGAGTAAACCCCAACGGTCATGAGCGCACCAGTTTCATAATTTATTTTCCTAGATGTTTCATATAAATTTTTTTTTGTTTCAATCCCAAGATTCTGAATTCTTTAAATTTAGGGTTTAAATTATTATACATAATCTTTTCACATTGTTGAGAATGGTTTTATTGTTTAAATAAAATAATTTGTAACCAAGTTAAATTTCAAAATATCCTTTATTACTTCCTTAACTGTTCAAAATTCCGACCAACCCGGCTACCCTCAAGGACTATTTTAAAAATACATTTAAGACAAGAAACTGCTCGTAGATTCCGACTATTGTAACATTTACTAGACAAACGGTCTAAATTGCCAATCCATTACAAAAGACTGATCTACATGACTATTATAAGGCCTATCTGGACATACGGAGTTGAGTTTTGGGGCTCCACTAAACCATCAAATTCCTCCAGAATCCAATCCTTACAGTCCAAAATCCTTCGTAAAATCCTTACTTTGTCACAAATCAAGCCATCCATCAGGACCTCAATACTCCATATGTTGCAGATTTGGCCAGAACCAGATACCGTTCCTTCCATAATAAACTTCTCAACCACCCAAATCCACTTGTTTCTAACCTGGCTTCTCCTTCATTACCTAATAATCCTCCTAGGCGTCTGAAAAGAAGATGGCCTATAGATCTTCTTCTCTAGAAATGTTATTGGAGTTCCATCAGTGGGTAGATTCTCCACATATTTTTATCATGTCACTGTGTCACCTACAGCAAATTTATTTGCTGTATATATGTGTATACACTTGTAAATATCAATAAATAAATTATTTAAAAAAAAAAAATATATACATTTATACCTTACATCCAACAAATTTAAAAACTTCTTGCAGACTATTCAGCCCAGATGATTAATTTCAGTCAAATTGCTTTATTTTTTCAATTTTATATTAAATTTAAAAACTTTTAATTTCAGATTTACTCAACACTATTATCACTCTCATGTGGGTGTGTGTTATAAATTATATGTTAAAAAACTCTGAATTGATGGATAAACGTACGAGGGATAATGTAGGGGGTAATCTACGAAATGTAGATTGAAAGATTGCGTTAAGACTGATTTAGTAGATTTGAATTTGGAGGTGCGTCACTGGACAGGTGTATGTAGAAAACGATTTGTGGTATTGGCATCGAATCTTCGGGTTCACTAAGCCTTTAATATAATATTAATCATAGATATTTCAAAATATGTCCAAAAAAGTAAAACGTCGAAGAAAACCTAAAAACAGAAAAAGAGAAATTTCAATGACTTTGAGGTTTCTAAAATGCTGTGGCAGCCATGAATTGGACGTGACGTTGGCCACCGGCTTGTATAATTCTCACAATTACTTTCACACAAGCCGGCCAGGAACAAAAAATATACTTTAGTAAGTTTTGAATTATCATTATCGTGGCTTAATATAGTCCTATTGTTTGAAAGGAAATATGTTTATATTTTATAATGACTAACTATTGCTATCCTTATGAAATGAGATTTTAAAATCAATAAGTGTACAGCAATTAAACAATCACTGATTTTCTAAAGTAAAGTTTACAATTTTTGGCCACGCCAATAAAAAGTTTTTTTATGGAATATTTTGCGGTCAAATGTTGTTTGATAGTGCTTTCAGTTATGAGCTCACCTAAGAACAACGACCTTTTCTTTCTTTTTTGTATCGTTTATTTTCCAGCTCGACAATATAATATGAATATATCATAATGACTTCAATAATTATATGAAAATTCAACTTTGTAGGATTTATATATTATGTTGTATGACGCCATACATGTGTTTGTATATAATAAATAAGTATATTGAATAACATCTATAGCTCATAACAGGAGGAAATAATAAATTTGCCATTAAAATGTTTCGACTAGAACGACACAGGAAGTTTTGAATTGCAAATGTGTCTCTCTAAAAGTTAAGAGGTTTAAACAGAGTTCGTTCAAAGTGTGCAAATAACTCTTAATATATACTTTTAGAGCAATGACATCGCATTTAAGTAAGTGGTATGTATTTGGTCAGTAATGGCCTGTCTATTTATTTAAATAAAAATACATTTCGTTTGATGTTGTAATGTTCATAATTCAATAATTCTATTAAAAGGCAAGTTTAGTTCATGGATTCCTCACTAATGTTAATTACGATCATCGTTAATAGAGCGAGACAAATCTGAGTTTTTATTTAATACTTAACCCAAGAGAAGAAAAAAGTCAGTTATCTCACCCCTATTTTTGATTGCTTTGTTGAAAACTATGCATAATGACCTAGTGAGTGGCAGCAGCTAGAGCGTCATGAGACATGCGTTTCACTGCCTACTAGAAAAAAGTTATCCTTTTCTCGAAAGGATAATCACAAGTGTGATGAATAGAGGATTGTATATGACAACAGGTGTCGATCAGATCAGTGGTTAAATATCGGCGAAAGACCGGGACACATGCCAAAACTAAATTGACATCGAAAAAAAATATCAGTTTCTCTTTGATGGTTAGTTATAGGAATAATTCATTTTTTCCTTTTTACACAGAGGTAAAACCATCACATCCGTATTGCACTGCATTGATATTGACATAATGCATCAAAAACCTGTCAAAAAACAACCTGCATTCCTTAACCGGAAGGGACCTATACTCTTACACGACATATATCCAATAGATTTCCATCTGTTCAGAAATTTAGACATCCCTAAAGATAACATTTTTGGAAATGATTCTCAGGTCAAAACAAATTATCTGACTTCATTTAAAAAAAAAAAAAAAAAAAAAAAAAAAAAAAAAAAAAAAAAACTGGATTTTTCAGTCCTGGGATTGAAAAGTTGATGATAATGCGTAGAGGAAAATTAGAATAAATATTTGAATAAAACGCCATGACTTTATTAAGTTATTTTACTAAATAACCTAATTTATGAAAACTGATATTTCATTTGAAACGACTCAATGATTGTAATATTTAATTGCATGTTCAGGTTTTTAAAAAAAAAAAATCCAAATAATTTTCAATTAAACCTGCAAACTGGAACTGAGTTAAAATAAACAGAAACAAGGAATTTTCGCAAGAGTAGAAATTGGTTTAATTTCTATTTCCATTATTATAAGAGTATTTATTATCTTAAGTTAAACATGTTAAAGCGTGTTAAATGGAAATAGTTATGTTAAATATAGAAATATTTCCATCTTTTACCATGTTAAAACGATTTAACATATAACATGGTTGAGAGAGTGTTATTAGGTCTGCTAGATGGAGAATGACGTCACGCAACAGACCATCTGAGCTCATTATTTTGGTTGTTGTGTTAGGTTACTTGCTCGTAGTTTGAGTTTGTTTTTTGTGTTAGTATTGTTTTGGATGTTTTCAATAATTAATAAAGCAATGGATGACAATAATAATAATGTAATGACAGTTGTCAATTAGCTCATCTTGATTCTGTTCCAAGACTAACACGGCACTCAGTAGCCAAACTTTCACACAACGTCCAATTTACACTTAATTTAGGCTTGTTGGAATAAATTACTTTAATGAAAACTTAAAAGTATACAATAACATGAAGTTTTGAAAGGAAAGGTTATAAAACAAGCTGCTAGGAACTCTTATGCGTTGACAAACATGATTTTAAATAGGGTTGTTCAAAGAGCTATAGTTATATCATTTAACATGGTAAAACCTTTTACATTGAACACATCATGAAAAACCCTAATAAAAGATTATAAAGATGTATATAAGAAGGATGGCAGCGCGGTGGCACTATGGTAAGACGCGATGCTATTAACTCCAAGGATCCGGATTCGAATCCGGCAGGGTAGAAAATTGTTTTCTGTTACATTGTAGCCGTGAGTCATGAACCTGTGGGTTCTAGAGCCCTTCTGGGGTCCATCCAGCCTCTTAAATTGGGTACCCTTAATTGGGTAAAAATCTGGCGGTCGAGCGGGACCAAATCACCTCCTTGCACAACCGTTGGTCTATTATTAATACTTCTTTACAATGTAGTGAACCCTTGACCCTTCATGGGTTGTAGCGGTACAGATTTTAATTTTTTTAATATAAGAAGGAAGGCAAGGTTAGAGGCAATGACAATTTCCTTCGGCTGATTTAGTTGAGATATAACTATATTAATGTCATTATTGCATGCTTTAATTTTCCAAAAAAAAAAAATTCAAAATAATTTTAAATTAAAACCATAAAAATTAAATGAGCTTAAAGAAAAAACAATTGAAATATGGGGTTGTCGGATTAAGAGAAAACTGTTTTATTTGTACACTCATTATAGGATTATAAAGTTGTATATAAGAAGGAAGGCAAGTTTAGAAGAGCTGGTAATTATTTCTTTAGAATACTATCGGCCAACGATGAGATCTATTTGGCATGCCAACTGGTTGTCGCAACGGCAACATTCGAGTGCTTATTCATCCCTGCTACTGCCAGGAGTAGTTGCCTCGTAATGGGCTTCGTATTTAGCGGCTTATTAGTAATGCTAAATATACTGTCTGCTGTCCTGTCCACTCGGGGCGGTAATTGAATCCGTCCGCCACGTTCGTACCCTCCGGGCTCCATTCGTTTTGTTCTCCAGGCAACGAGAGTCCATTTCCAGAGATAATGGATTAATTAAATAAAATATACCGACACCGACAACGGAACACTTTCCCATAATGTCTGCGCCTCGTTATTCGGAGACCCCTTACAATAAAACCCCGACAGAGTGTAAAAAAGAAATTAAAATGACCGGGTTCAATATGAATTAATGAGGGGCGAGTGGAACAGGTGTAAAGGGTCATCGAACCCCGAAGGCTTACAAAAAAAAAGTTTCCCATCGAAAAAGGATGAGTTATGCCCTCAGAAACGTGGTAATTGTTTGCCTAGGTGCTTCCCAAAGCCTAGCCCCCGGTTGTGCGGACACTACGGTCTAATCATAACTCAGTGTCTGCACTGAATCTGGTATTAATTTTCACTTCTTTGTCTCCCTCTGAAGTTTCCTTTCTTTTACTTTTGAACGAGTGACCCTCCTAATCAACGAGCTGTTTGGACTGGAAGACAATCTGGGACGAACACACAGTTTCCAGGATGATTAGTCCACAACGAATAGAATAGAATATATTTATTTGTGAAAGAAAATTTCATTATTTCATGTATCTTATCAGCTATAAATCAAAACCTGAGTCAAGTGCTCCATTATAAAAACAATAAACAAAATATGGAACAAGTGCTCCAAAACAACATAATAACAAATAAATCAAACTGGATAATACAAAACTATTAAGGTAATATTATATTCAATAAACCAAAGCTTAATACAAGTACACATATTAATGGGCTTCGAAAACTTTTTACACGTCACTTACAATATCAAACTTAAAACACACTGTCACAATGTAATCATAGCGTCTGTTCAATATAACTAAACTGTCAATGTTCAATATATTTTGGGTGTTTTGTAGGTTGCAAGATACGGATATGTGTGGCTTCAAGACATATTGTCTATTCCCTTTAAAGATTGTACAATGTAGGAGGATGTGGTAAAAATCATTATTGAAATAACTTTTGAAAAAATCTATATATTTTTTTCTCAATCTTCTTTAAATGTTTATATTATATTTTGTAATGATTTAATTTAATTGCATAAATAAAAGGCTATTTTCATTTCATTTCAACCCCATTCTAGGATCAAATATACTGTATTTTAAAACATTAAAATTAAGCAAATTGTTGCAATAACTGTTTCACAACAAATTTAAACTTGAAAAAAAGTTTTTTTTCTGATCAAAATGATTATCAAATCTCCAAAAATTACTTTTTGGAAGATACTGCGTTCTTCAAAAGCAAATCAGAACAGAGTTGTCGAACTAGAATCAATAAGCAACACTCCCAGTCAAAGATAAAAATTAATCTAAGGAAATGAGTAACCTCCCGTATTCGTTAAGTTAAGAGTCCGAGAATAGGGGTGGAAAGGAAAACGTCCCAAGCGCCTGAACTAGTTAGGCGTTACCAAGTTCCGGACTGCCTCTTGGTTTGTTTCCGGTAGAAGGGTTTTTTATGGTGTGGAGGGAAGAAGAAATTTGGGTGAGGGGTGCGCGAGTTTCTTCCCCTTCAGGCAAACCTCTTCTTAGTTGCACAATACCACATTTTTGTAAACTGCTAATGAGTACGTCATTATCATAATATAAATGAATTTCTATTTATTTCCAACGATCGTCTAAACTAAATCTTTATCCCAATTTTCTTAAATAATAACTTGACAATTATTCTACCTCCTAATTATTTAAGGGCAAAACAATTGTGAATACATAATGTATTATTGTGAATACATAAGGGAATCCACTCACCTGTTAAGCAATAAAATAACAAAAAAAATCAATTTTGAGATATTCCAAGTTTCAAACTCCAATACTATGGGACTTAGACTTGGGATTTAAGAGATTTATTTTAACAGAGGTTAATTCCTTGAAGTTATTTCAACGATATTAAACTGCCCTGGATTGAAGTTCAAGTTGCTCTTTCATCTGCGTTAAAGGTCAACCAATCGGTTTCTTTAATGAGGAGATCAGAGGTCATATTTTAACGCTATGTTCCATCCGCTTTTCTTTAAATTGTAGTGTCTATATTTATATTAGGAATATATTAGGAAGGCATAAAAATCGATTGAAAAAGAACAAAATTAACCATCAGTACTCGACATCGTTTCGGACGTTACCTACGAGCAACTAGACACAACTTTTTCACGAAAACGTTAAAAAGTACAAAAGGCTAAGAAGAGAGTCAGGTATTTCACACCACTTTCTGATTACTTTAATGAAAACTGGATAATTACTAGTCGAAACCTCAGTGTGACACATCAGAGTCTGCCAAGTATAGGTAGGGGGAAATAAAACAAAAAAAAAAAAGAATTTTCATTCGGAACTCTATATCTTTGAAACTACCAACAATAATAAAAATCCTAAGAATACATTAGTTAAAGTGGAATAAATTTTCTAAAATATGAGCCGTAATAGAGCTATTTACGTTCAATAGTTCCTGATATATGCTTTTTAAAAAGCAACATTTCATAAAATGAATGCACTGAAAAACAGAAATTAGTGAATTTATTTTGTGAAATCTATACTTCAAAAATAGTTTGACGTACTGATGTCTATTAGAACTCAAATTAAAGCTAGTTAAATGTACTATAAAGCAGTTTATCATCGTAGGAGTAGTAGTATTTATGATATTTGCTCAAATAAATTGATTTATAGTAATTCGGAAAAAATTGTATGTGCAAATATAATTGAAACTACTACACCCTTATGAAGATAGGTGGCATAAACTTTATAAGTTATGTTACCTTTATTTTGAGTGCTGGAAGACATATGTACATATTATGGTTCCTTAGATATATTTTTCCAAACATTTAAAATTTTATCCGAACAACTAGAACTGAACATTTTGTGAAATTATTTTGTTAAATATCATACAAAACTACTCCTCTTAAAGTACTACACCTACGAAGATATGCGCTATGTATTACTTTATAGTACATTAAACAAGCTTTAATTTAAGTGCTAGCAGACATCTATACGTTTTATGATTCTTGAGATATTTGAGATCATTTTTAGTAAATTTTTTTTTTTAAATATTGCTTTTTAAAAAACGATATTTCGGGAACTATGGAACATGCATAGGTTGATTAGGGCTCATATCTTAGCAATTTTACTTTATTTTAAATAATGTTCTCTTAGGTTTTCTAGTGTTGTTGGTAGTTTTAAAAACACAGCTCCGAATTACAGCATTCAAGCTCTGTTAAACTATTTCAATGAG
Source organism: Halyomorpha halys (assembly GCF_000696795.3). Classification (NCBI taxonomy): domain Eukaryota; kingdom Metazoa; phylum Arthropoda; class Insecta; order Hemiptera; family Pentatomidae; genus Halyomorpha; species Halyomorpha halys. Next base: position 349,332 of record NW_027107850.1, on the reverse strand, counting down.
AATAAGACCTGATACATAAATGTAAAAAAAATAAAAGTAAAAATCTATATTATGAATACATAATAAATAAATAAAATAGATCTTTTATTAATACAATTTCATCGAAAAAGTTGGAGTAACATACCCGTTCTAAAATTGTAATTTCAGTTTTTGACTGGAAGTCAAAGTGTGAAACTAGGATACTTGGAATAAGGGGACCTCATTCGTCGTATCTTTCGATCGACGTTTCGAATTCGAAATTTCACACGATTGTAATACGTCCCCTGACTATATACTCAATATATAGGTTTGTGAAAGTAAAAAAAAAAAACGGATTTAAACATAAAATCTGTTATCATTTATTTTTAGCCTTGATTATTATTATAAACTAAGACAAGCTCATTATTTCTTGTAAACAAAATGGTAATAATATTTATTAAAATAAAGAAAAAGTTCGGAAGCCTAGGGGCAAAGTTGAGCAGTCGATCTGCAATAGTTTAGTCATAGATAAAAATCTCTTTAATCACAATCACTATCTATGAACCATTACTTTTTTCTTAATGATTCACTATGATATTATCTTTCGCCTTTTCAATTGTTTAAGCCGAGCAAAGTATTACGATAAGAGCACTTGTGATGAGTGAGTGACTCACATCTGTCTAATCCCTTAAAAAAGTATCGCCCTGCTCTAGTTTTAATTCCTCTGAATAATTCTATAACCTAAAAGTAATTTTTACTTTCACCTACCCATATTTCATATATATATCTCCAGAGCGCAGCCTAGCTAAAAAAAATATCTAAATTTATCTTGATAAAAGTAATCGACCATAAATTACACTTTATAGAATCGATTTTTCACATTTTTTTCGATTATCTTCAAAACAGCTTTAGCGACTTTAATATCGACAAGTTCAATGTACAATTAAATGGTCTTTAATATAATTTTGGTCTCTATCGCCATTGAAATAATCTGACGGTGCTTTAATGACGAATTTTTAAAAAATCTTACATTAAAGTTTTGATTATAAAAAAAAAATAACAGTTTAAACATCGTTAGCAATAATAAATGGTAGATAAATACAAAATATTAATAAGTTTTATGTATAACTAAAAGATAAAACAGTAAAAATATAGTCATCCCATTCAATCGGGAAAAGCCACGATGTCCGAATTTTCCTAATTGTATTATGGTACGTTATGTTTTATTAAACTGTTACATTCTTGGCAGGAGCAAAACTTGTATTCGTCATTTCCTTCTCGAGAAACTCTAAAATATGAATTAAGCAATAAATAGGCATATCTCACTAAAATGTAAGTTTTGCATGTCTATTTCTAGGGCATATCTCACTAAATTGTAACAGTTTTCCATGTCTATTTCTAGGGCATATCTTACTAAAATGTAAGTTTTCCATGTCTATTTCTAGGGCATATCTCACTAAAATGTAACAGTTTTCCATGTCTATTTCTAGGG
>NW_027107850.1:341596-347723 GCF_000696795.3 Halyomorpha halys | reverse complement strand
ATATCTCACTAAAATGTAACAGTTTTCAATGTCTATTTCTAGGGCATATCTCACTAAAATGTAACAGTTTTCCATGTCTATTTCTATATAACATCTATGCAACATTTGAAGAAAATCTGAGATAGTGTGGTCCGAACTTCCTTTGAATCCTACGGCATATGTAGCAAATTTAATTTAAAATATTTTCACAAATTTAAAATATCAATCTTCATTAAAATAATATTATGTTACTGATCCATGAAAGAACTATGGATAAATACAAAAGGAAAAATAGAGTCATCAGATTCGAATAGGAAAAGCTAAGATCTTTCTATATCTACCTATTTATAAGATCTTTGACATAGCACGAGCATTTTTTTATATTCGTAATTCTCATCTCGGTAAACCCTAACATACGATTTTTGCAGTAATAACAAAATAAAAAAAATTCAAAATTTTCCTGTTTAGTCTTTATATTTTTATGAAAATGGATAACTTCAACTCGGGAACGTATGTAGGATGGTAAGTAATTGTGTGATGTTTATTGCTGTGACCAATCTACTGATGGTATTGAATAGATCCATAAAATGTTCATAAAAATTCCATTAAAAAATATTAATCATGAAAAATATAGTACAAATTAAAGCTTGGACCTAAGGCCGTAATGATAGTATACAAATAATGTGGAACCTAACATACCATCTCGATGTCAACACATTCCTGCCGACCACCACCATCGAGTAATGAATTCAATGTTGTTTTTTTTCTTTCTTATCCACAATGAGTAGTTCTAGTTAATTTTTTTCCCTTAAGTCCTCGACTTCCTGGAACACGGAGGTCCCGCTGGAAAGGGTTATAAATAGACGCAGGGCTACCGACTTTGACAAAGGCTGGAACACGGGGAAATCAGTCGAACCATTTTTCAATTCAACTCGAGGCTAATGAAATAGAAGGAGCCATAACTCAGCGGGATATATTGTACGCTAGGTACCCCTACCGGTACCTGGGCTTGATATAGTGACTCCGTAGCAAATGTTGTAATTCGGTGACGAGGGAAGGAATAAATTTTTTGTAACGTGTCCTCTGTCGTTTATTTGTAAAAAAGTAAACGGAGGCTCAATGTTTTGATTATCGGGATGAATAATGGCGGGATCAGCTGAGATTACACGAATATGAATAATGAAAACACGAGGGCCTTAATCAACGAGGCTGTGGAAACAAAAGTCACTTCGGATGAACAAGGATTATCACTTTCCAAAATTTATAACATCCCTGAACCATTTATTTGTTTTTTAAATGAACGTAATCACCATAAAGAATTCGATTCGATTGACGTAGATGAAAAAAGTTTATTCACGGACAGTTCATTCGTGCATCATCAAAACTATTATTATTTTTATGAATATTGATACAGATTTTGAATTTGTTAAAATGTGTTTAATTTAATTTACTACGTCACAGTTCGTGTTATTGCAAATTAACACACTTCTAAACCTTACCATCTCAGATTTTCTTCAAATTTTCCATAGATGTTATGTAGTTATTCTTTTTTATTACTTATTTACTTTCATTTAAAACTGTATTTACATAAAAATATGTCTAGTAAATTTAATGTACGATCATAATAGTATGATACAGACAGGAAGAGAAACTACACATTGATAGCACTCTAATAATATTTGTACATTAGAAGGTCTCGAGTTCTTCTTCTTTTTAGGCGCCTCGGAGGATTGTCAGAAATGGAAGTGGGAGCAAGGTTAGAAACTAGTGGATTAAGGAGTTTATAATAGAAGCATTGATATATGGTTCGAGCTAGATCGGTTACATATGGAACATTAAGGTCTTTAAGGGTGATTTTATATGTGTATATATTTATTCTATATATTTTATTGTATATATATTTTATACTGATACGAGTAGACAAAGTATGATACGAGAAGAATTCGAAGGTTCAGTGGAGCAGTAACGCTCAACTCATTGGAGTTTAAGAAAAACATTAATGAATGTTGGAAAGTTTTAAAGTTAAGGAAAACATTAAATAATGCTAGCAACTCGTCCAAGCTAGTGGGAATGATAGTTGTGAAGAAAATGTACAGAATAAGAATCGATTATCTTTATCCATCTTATTACCTACTATTGATTTTACGATTATGATTATATGATCTATACAATCCAAAATCCTTCTGAGCTGGCTTTTCCTTCATTACCTGATAATCCTCCTAGACGCCTAAAAGAAGATGGCCTCGAGATCTTCTCCTCTAGAACAGTTATATCAATGGGTAGATGATCCACTTGCCTGTATCATGCTATTGTATAACTAACATCAAATTTATATTCATATATTTTAATAGAGTTGTAAATATCAATACATAAAACTTAAAAAAATTAATAAGTAAAATCAGATGTTTTCCAACACAGGTGGCATAAGTACCCATTTATAAAACAAAGCAAAAAATATTTTTACTATAAACCAACACGTATTCTAAATACGGACAATCTCTATTCATAAAAACTCAGAATATTTCAATATTGTTATAGATACTTGTAACAGGATCAACGCATTTATAAGCTTATACAAATACGAGTTCTTTACAACCCAATATCTAACATGGCTTTATTTATTCGAATAATTTGCATCGGATTCTGCAAGTATTATTTTTAAATAAAGGTTTTGAATTGAATTTGAAATATATCAACAGTGAAATCAATTTATATGATACAAATATAGACAATGACTACATTAGTTGATTTTTTTTTTTATCTATGTTTTAAATGAGAGTGAAAAAGAAAGGAGATATTCTGCGTTCATCTTGATAATGTAAAATAGTAAGAATTATGTTCTTAAAAAATCTGACGCGGAGCGCGCATCAAACAACGTATACTAACAACCTTACATATCTCCCAAATTTTGTACAAGTTGGTGGGTTTGTGTTGATATTATAGATATTTTTGTGATTTTAGAAAAAAAAAGACCAAAAAATTTGAATTTTTTAAAATTTGTTTTTCTGTTGCAATAAAAATTCAAATTATAGGATTTCTCGAAGTGGGAATAACGAAAATAAATTTTATTCTTGCCAAGTTTAACAAAATATAACGAAGTGATAATGAAATCGGATATTTCTATTTTTCTTTTTTTTTCTCCTTTATTTTTTCCTAAATTTTTTTAACATTTTGTATTCATCCATTGTTTATCATTGCTAACAATGATATCTGTTTATTTTTTTAATTTAACAAAATTATATTTTATTATATTATATTATATTATTTTAAATTATATTATATTATATTGCTCGAAAGTTAGGGGAAGCTAGAAATAAATATATTTTAGGAAGATAGTCCGGGTGGTGTCAATGAAGGTTTCAAAATAGTAAAAGAAAACTATATATTACTAACAAACGTTTCAAGATATTACAAAAAATCTTAACCTTCCTAAGGGTTAGCATAGAAAGTGGGGCCTTTTTCTACTTGACTTCCCTTTTTTTTCTATCGTCCGCTCTGTTTCAATCTGACAAGTGATTAACCCTATTTTTATCACTTTTCTTAATATTTATTTATACATATTACAATAACTCACCTACGCCATATTTACTTCACCTATCACACCTGGTTATATTTATTAGTAACTAGTTTCCAGTCCACCAACATGTATATTTCCTTATATTGTTATTATTATTTCTTTTCAATGTACTTTATAAGCATTAAAATTCTAAAATGTTTTATCTTGTTTTTTTTTTTCTTTTAGCCCAGACGAAGCCCTGCAAAGTAGGGCGTTTTCTTTTACTATTTTAATACCTTTATTGACCGCCACCCGGACTATCTTCCTATAATCTCTTCATGCGGACAACTATGAAAATAAATATACTTTAATAAGTAAAAGTAGAAAATATCTCGCAATCATTAACCTATTGTCTGTAGGAACTTTAAAGTAATTTATTTTGATCCAAAGAATTATTGAACTAATGTCCCTTTGCTAATTAACAGGTGAATATTATCTTAGACTTATTTATTTTATTTATATTTATCATATCATCATCATAAGCAAAATGACAAAAACGAGCTTTCAGACCTGAGGGGACCAATAGTTACTATAATATATTTCCCATCCCACTTCATTGTAACCTTAGGAAATTACAATATTTTGTTGATGACGATTTGAGCACTTTCTATACTTCACCGCTCTTACAGATGTTTCAAGTTCCGGTATGTTCCACCTATGATAAAAATAAAATTAAGTAATAATTTAGCCCGAAACCGGTTCCGTTATAGGAACCTTATCGACACCACTTTCACTAAATTGTTACAAATTGACAACCGCTTGGCTATTATCTCCTAGGAAAATATATCAAGCGGTTCCAAGTGAAGAGGTGGAGGTGGCTTAACTGCTCTATAAATTACCGTTACGACCTTTAGCCGAAGATGAAGTCAAAATTATAACAGCTCCTCCCGGGACCAGAGGGACCATATACTTCTCACTCATTTAACTTGTATCTTCATTCCTCCTCTCTGTTCCCTTTGCCTCATTTTTCATTACCAGGAAATATTTATAATAGAAATAGCATAATAGGATTATGCGAATTGATATCCAGGCTTTAGATTTTGCTTACGTATATTCCTGAGCATACCTTAGCATACAAAATAGAATTTTTGTATTCGTATTGACGAATATCTGTATTCGTCAGATTTGGCTCTATGTTGGAAATCACTCTATTTTGTCCTATTTCATTCTATAATTTTTGCTATATGAAAAATAATTTCCTAGGAATGCCTATTTTTAAAAAAGTTCTTTCAGTGAATTTTATTCTCAAACCCCCCTTTTTTTTTTGGATTTTCTCTATAGAAAGTCTGGTGAGTCAATTCATAAAAATATTTTTGAGGTTAATAACTTCCAGTTGAATGAAATTTGTATTAAATTATCATAACATGGTACAACGTTTCGGCACCACTGTCCCATATTCATGTACTTTAAACCTCATAATTTCATATAGAAAATCTTGTCACACTTTACACTGTTCTCTCTTTTCTACTATAACTTATTTGTGCACCATTGTTGCATCGTCATCATCATGCAAGTGTGACATGATTTTCTATATGAAATTATGAGGTTTAAAGTACATGAATATGGGACAGTGGTCCCGAAACGTTGTACCATGTTATAATAATTTTATTCAACTGAAAGTTATTAACATAAAAAAAAATTTTTTTATGAACCTTTTTTTTTAATTAAAATAATTATACCTAATAGGAATTTTCAAAATAATAATAATGAGAACTGCTACATTACATGAAGTGTCAGGGGTCAGTTCTTTGCCACGAAGCATTGTTTTTGGAACAACAGTAATACAAGAAGGTCAATTTTTAAAGAACACGCTCAACAGCAATTTTTTATTTCCAATTAAGGGTTCTAATATTATTAGCTGGGTGGGCTCCAGGATTGCTCTAGAACCCATAGGATTAAATCACAGATAAAGTAACAATATATATAATTATCTACCACAGGCGGATTCGAACCCGGGTTTTAAAATTTAGTAAAAAATTATCCTGAGTTACCCTGCTCCCAAAAATTATTTAAAAAAAACAATTTTAGGTCTTTGAACTTGAATGGACATTATAAGGTCTTTATGAATGATTTTATCTGTGACTAATTAAGCAGCATTGTGGATTTTACGAAGGATTCTGGATTGTAAGGACTGGATACGAGAGGAATTCGAAACTAATTAGGTTTAGTGGAGCCTCAAGGCTCAATTCCGTATGTAAGGGGATAAAAAAATAAAAAGATAGCAATGGGGGACCTATACTGACCTATATTTTGGCAGATTTGTTTTTTCTGCTTGTTCAAGGATAGGTAAATTCTTTAATAATTCATTTTTAATTCTTTGAAACACCTGTGAACAGTACTTGATCGTGTTCCAACATATTAGAAAGAAAACATCATAAGTTAATTTAGTTATAATAAAAATACTAAATAGTCTTGCACTTTTTATTTTCTTTTAACTTCTACGTTTTGACCATTCCGGCCATTCCCAAGTATTATCAACTAACAATAGCAGTTATATTACAATCACTATAAATTAATTATATTACTGGGTCTATAACATTATATGGATTATTCAACCACGTCATATTAATTACTTTTATGTACATATAATTA
>NW_027107850.1:331612-341511 GCF_000696795.3 Halyomorpha halys | reverse complement strand
TTTCATAAAATTTCTTACTGACTCTATTATTTTTATTTTGTTTTCTAAAATATTTTTGAATTTCTTTAGGTTTATATCTCAAACTTTACAAATTTACTTCATAAATCAAGTTAGACAGGGCATGAATGTAATCAAAACCACCTCAACGTATGCTTAATATGCTAAATTAGAGAGGCTTGGTAATAATAGAATCCATAAATGGGTAGGGAAATATAGTAGGAGGACTTATGCGATGTACTGCTGATTCGAAGCCTTGGGAAGAACGGATCAGCAAGTCATGAGTACTTGTGAAGCCTTAGCTCAGGATTCAAATAGATAAATGATTTATTAACCTCTCTTAACTACCATCTTTTGCCATACGGCCTGAACGGGCTACCGGCAGCTATTAACGTGGACAAGCAAGGACTTTCTCATTTAAGAAATTTACATATGACACAGCGAACATCCATTTATCCAAGGAATAAATTCGCACATCTGCATTAGTTGATTCCAATAAAAATATGAATTTCTCGCTCATGCTCTTACCTCTGAACAAATTCGATTTTGTTAGGATAAAGAAGGAAAAAAAAAACATTTGACCCCGGAACGTCAATCTGAAATATTCGAGATTAGTCTTCTCAAATATTCCAGATCAATATCAATGTCAAATGTCAAGACAGTTATCATGACGTAATGATATGTCAAATTCAAATGTATTATGACGTAAAAAGAATAACCACTGGCGCAAATAAAATTTTAAAATCATGAAGATCACTACGTTTCGGCCTGAATATCAGACTTATTTAGGGCTAAGCACAAACAAAATAACAACCATCTTGAAATAAATATAAAAATAAAACATATAATTATTGTCATGTGAGGTATCAAATTATTGTCATATTTACTAATTATAAATTACATTTGTCTTTATATATACTTTATTTCTTTCATTCTAGCATTTAACTTAGATACTTCACTAATCACATATATCTTCTTTCTCTATTTTTTTTATTACATAACCTCTATTTTAAACCGTTTATTATTAAGTTGAAATATTTATATTTCTTTATTCCTTTACAGATTATATAATTGTATATTTTATTTCTCGAATCCAAAGTCATTTTATTTACATATTTAATTACCTAAATATTGGTTTTATTTCCTGCTTTTTTCATCACTTTTTTAAAAATCATTTTCATTTTGTACATATATTTACTAACTAGATTTTTATAAGTATTTTATTATTTGTTCTTTCCTCTTATTTAATTTTATTATTATATTTCTTATACAGCCTTTATCTTCTTATAACACATAGACCATACACGTCTTTCAGTACTGTTTATTTAACTATAATGTTAGTTGCTTTCATATTTTTGCTTATTTGTGTTTATCACAGATCGCATCCGCAATCATTTTCGCACATAAAAATAAAATAGTATAACCTCAAAAATATGATGAAAACATAAATATAAAAAAGGTTAAAAAAATATTAGAATAATACGTATATCTAAATAATTAAAATTAAATTATGATATTAAAGAAATAATGAATTGCTTCAATTGCTATACAGGAACAATAATAAAATTAAACTACTATTATTTTTATTATAAATTTATCTTATTATTTTATTATCTTATTTTACTTACATATTTTCCAACGTTTCATTGTTTATTGTATATCGTTATGTCGTGATTTTAATTTTTATTTATATTATTTACATGTATGTACTAGTATAATTTGTTTGCCGTCTTTTATATTTAAAAAAACAAAATTTTTTTGAGTCTTTATTACAATAGCGGTAAAAAATATATCTTATAATAAAAAAAAAAAAAAAAAATAAAGAAATACATTTTTTATGTCAAAATGACGTCAAACCATAACAATAATGGCTTGCTTTTTTCGTGAGTAAAAAAAAATTAAATTAATATCAGGGAGATTAGCATTATCAAATAAGGGATGTAAGACACTTTCCAAAGTTCGATCGCGTAACCACATTATTTCTTTTTATTTGTATTTATTTTATTTTTTCTATTCGTGCAGGTAATATTTATTATAAAACGTATAGAAAAATTTGCTTGAGTAGACAGATAAAATAAATAATAATAATAAATAAAGGAACAATTGACGATGAGTTTTAAAATTACTACACAATTTATTTTTTATTATGTGATGAATTTTATTTCATTATACTTTTGATATAGATTCATATTTTTGTTTTATTTTAATTCAGTCACTACTATTGTTATTATTTAGGTTTTTTCCTATTTTTTTTTTCTTTTGTTCTTCAATTACTGTATATATTGTATGAATGAATATTTGAACACTAATGCTTAATGCGCATAATTTGTGGCAGATTCCACACAAATACAAAAATTATAGATCGCGTTCTTTCATATTTATTTCTATTGTTAACATAAAACTGCGCCGAAATATTATTGCATATAGTATTATTTGAACCGAAAGAATTCAAGCAAGAACGGGAAAGGTTCTCAGATTCTCTAATAAAAAAAAAATAAAGACAGATGTTTATAGTCATAAATGTTTATGGCTAAGTAGAGATCGAACCTTATTGGATTTTAACAACTTGGTGATAAATTTTACTTTAGTTTGTAAAAAAAAAACTCTTTGGTCTTCATAAAATTAAAATAAAAGGAGAATAGATGACGAACCAACAAACGTTCCCAAGCTTCATCTACATAGCGTCGCCAGCCCGGGTAATGGCTAATGCTCATAAAACTTGACAACAGTTATAACTTCATTACCAAGAAAAATCTCTTCGGCTAAGTTTATGTACTTAATTATAAGTCCTATTCTAGGTATGTCTGGTTTAACGGATTGCGTAAGTCTTACCCAAGGTCTATAGGAAACCTTGGGAAAGGTGAAAAACAGGTCTCAAACCTTTTTCGCTTATATTTTTTAAAAGTTAATCCCACTAAAAATACGTTGTCGAAGTAACGTTATTATAGAAATTTTCTCAAGTCCGATCACGAACATCGAATGCGGAAAATTCGTGAAAAATCGGACATCTGGTGACCGAAGAAGAGAGGGGAGTGGAAGACGAAATAAAAAAGAAATAGAACCTCAGGTGGGGAAAAAAAGAATAAAAAAAAAAAGAAAATAAGAGAAGATAAAGCATTACAAATGGTCATGAATATTTAAATAGAGAGGCCCCGTCGAATACATTACCCCCACCACGCACCGCGTCCTAGCTCATTGATAGGAGGACACTGCGTGGGCTTCATTTATAACTATTGCAAAACCTGGGCGCTACACCCATTGAGGACCGCGTAGTACGTTGCGTAAGGGTCGCCTACGCTAGCACCCATTGACAAAACTGCTTCATTCAGGTCTGCCGCGTAACGGTCACCGTAACCTCCTTAATTACTGAGGTAACTCAAGGAGAGCTTGATCGCCAAGATTCAAAATTTTAATAAATAATTAATAAGAAAGTGTAATATAACACTCGACCGTAAATAACATTCCAGTAACAATAATTATCTTAACTAACGCAATAAAATTATGAACAATCTAATGAAAAGTATTCTTCAATTGAGGAGTACTCTAACAAATGTTCATGTGGCCATTTCTAAAAAGCAAAGGTTTATTTTTGATCAATCAGAATTGTGCACCTAGAAATGATTAAACGTTTTTCATATTTAAATTTTCCACTGTAAAAAAGTTAAATTTTTTTTCCAGTAAAATTTGACTAATATACATGAGATACACCTGTAATAATCGATTTTGAATTTAGATATTAGGTTATTTTTTTGGCGTATTTTACATCAATAACTTTAAAAATGTAAATTTCCTCAATTTTTTTGTTAATAGCTTTAGGTTATCACTAATTAATATATAAATTATCAATTATAATAAATATTATTTATTTAATCTCAACATGTTTATTCTCTTACAACTACGACGTTTCGGCCTACCCGGCTATCCTCAAGGATGTCCACAACAATCACAATCTAATCATTAAGAATTATTTTTAATAGCATTCTGGATTGTAAATTATCCTATCTTATTTATAATATCACAACTATAACAAAGTTATTAAGAGGTTGCAGGCTATTCTGCCTTTGTCAAAATTATACCACAGTCAGTGAACCTACAAAACATAACTAGGGAAACACTATGTACCAATTAATTAATTTTCATCATATTCTGTCAATTAATCTATTTCTATCCACTATTTCTCTTATTATGATTTTATTTAATTTTCACATACTTTATCAATCACTTTATCAACAATATATTGTTTAACCTAACTCACATTCCAGGTTTGGCATATTTTCATCATATTTCCAATTTTATTTATTCATCGTGGTAAGGTACAATGCTACTAACTCCAAGGGTTGAGTGGATCTGGATTCCAATCCGGCTGGGCAGAAAATTGTTTTATTTTACACTGTAGACGTGAGTCAACCCTGTGGATTTCGGAGCCCTCCTGGGGTACACCCAGCCTAATTAATTGGGTAAAAATCTAGTGGTCGAGCGTCATTCCGACCAAATCACCTCTATGTACACTTCCTTACAAAGTGCTGAACCCCTGATACTTCATAGGTTGTAACGGTACAGATTTTAATTTATTTTTTTTATTTATTCAATAATTTTAGTATTAAAAATCTACCAAATTTTTTTCATGCACAAACATTTTGATCACAAATAAAGTTGACCTAAAATTTCAGCATAATGTTGAGTTATATTTTTTTTAAATTAATTTGTTTTTGTGTCTGATTTGAAATTAAGCGTATAATTAATATTTTTCTATACATAAATAGCTTCTAGCATTTTTCTTTTTGAAAATATTATTATCTTAATGTAAAATCTTATTTTAAAAATCAAAACAACCAGATTATGTGAGATAAACAAACCAGTCTCGAACAAAAAATTAAATTATATTTACAATTTCTAAAATTATAAAAAAATTGAATAATAATGGTAATATATTTTTTAAAACGGTTAACGGTTTATTTTATGAATGAACAAAGGCGACTTGCTAATTTCTCGGTATAAGGTTAGGATCTGACCTTTTGACAAGACTTGCTACGTCAGTTCATTCAGTGAAACTTTACTACAAGTGTGTCACGGACAAATTTCGAAGGAGGGAAAAACAACTCCTACACAAGTTTTAAAAACAAGTTTTAGAATTTTTTTGGTACTTTGCTTAATGTATATATAAATATATAATTAAAACGGAGTTAAATTAAATTATTATTTCAATGACAATCTACAATTTAACTTATTTAAAATTTTATCATATTGCTTTACATCAGGAAACTAATATAACGTGGTTTTATATATGCTTCAAAATTTTCCGTTCAAACGAAGGCTTCTTCTTTGGATTAAGTTAAAGATGCATAGGAAGTCAAGTTCACTTAGGCAGATGTCCTTGGGATTAATGAAATTTATTCCTCATTTCATCACAAGTAAAATTTATTCAAATTTAGGTGGAATACCATTTTTAATTTTACCATAATAACAATTTAACAATTTTTAGGCCTAACGGACCATCTTTAGGTACATAATCTCTATGTTATGGGGTGCTTCTATAATCAAATTATAAATAATTGGTTTACAAATAATAAAGGCTCGTTGGGCCGAAAGGTTTTGAAATCATCAATAAATTTGTGATGAAGTATTAAAAACCATTCTAAACTAATTCACATACCTACCTTCACCTTAAATTAACTAATAAATTTAAAAAAAATAACAATAAAAAACTTCACCTGAACATGAAATTCCTAGGTGAAGGTTCTTATAGCTGAAATTTTCAGACAAAATATTTAATAGGAGGAAATCGAAATGTTTCTGGGAGTTGGATATATGTGATCTTAATTTAGTTTACTAAATTAATAAATTTATTAAAATATTTTTTTAAAGAATTTATTTTTCCAAGCCATGATATCAGAAACCATTTACCTAACCTTTCTAGAATGGCAATATGTGTATGTATGCTACTGAATGATGCTATTTTGGAATGATTATATAGTTTCTGAGATATTGGTTTGAAAAATTAATATTTTAATACATTTATCAATTTACTAAACTTAATTAAGATCATATCTAGAAACTTTTAAACTGAGTTTTTTTTTAATATTTGTTTTTGAAATTTTAGCAATGAGAACCTTTATAAATAATATTTTATATACATATAATAAATAAATGTAATAAATTAATAAAAGGAAATATATTTTTGTTTATAGACATAATAAATAAAAACCGCATTCCTCCCCATTATGGAAAAACTACTGAGAATAGAACGAAGAATCCTAAGAAAAATCTATGGCCCTAAAAAAACACAAGAAGGATACAGGTTAAGACCCAACAAAGAAATCTACAAAGACACAAAGGACCTAGAAACAGAAATAAGGATCAAGAGACTGAAATTCCAAGAATGGCTCTGGAAAGGCTAAACAAGGAAATATTCCCGAAAAATCCAAGGATACATCAGCCATATGAAGGAAGAAATGGAAAGACTAGGAATAACGGACCGGGACTGTAGTGACGAAGAAAGATGTAGGAAAAGACTGAAGGAAATCATGGTTCTATATAACATAATATTTGGAAACTAAATTAAACTAAGAGAACTTTATTTAATTATTTAATCGACAGAACTTAAGTTTATTAACATATCATGTTCTATATCCTTTGACAACTAGTTTTATAATACTTATTTATTTTCTATATATTGTTATAAGTAAATTAACAAATCTTTATTTACGGAAACTTTATTTAATATCTCAATATTGATTATTTAATATTCAAGAACTTTATCTAATTAACGTCTTAATATTCATTATTTAATATTTAAGAATTTTACACTACTGGAACTCTTTACACTCTGGAAGTTTACTAACGCACAATGTTCCATATCCTTTGACTAGTTGTTGTATAATATTTGTTTATATTTCAGATATTGTTATAAGTAAATTAAACAATTTTATTTAATTAACAGAAACTTTATTTATTATCGTAATATTTATTACTTAAATTTTTTAAATATTTAAGAACTTTATCTAATTACCTAAACTCCAGTTTATAAACATATCACGTTCCTTAGCCTCTGGCATCTAGATGTACGATCTTTATTTATTTTTTCAGATATTGAATATAAAGTAGATTAAGCATAAATTTAAATTACTATTGCGAAATTAATCGGGCACTTCCTTATTAATAGAGGAGGAAAAAAAGTCATTAACTATTCATAAATGCTAACGAAAAACTAACCTGACCTTTCGCACAAAGAGATGAAAAAGCAAATTAACAGAACTTCTTTTGGGACTTACTTTTTTTCTCAGCAAGACTTTTACAATAATATCCTTATTGAAAGGATAATAAAATATAAACAAAAGAAAAGCCCGAAGATAATCTAGAATGTTTAAACAGGCACCGGTTCACGACAAGAGGCTTGGAATCCCAGGACTCATTTCCTGTCCGAGAAATGAATGGACTCGAGTGGCCATTCATATTCGATTATCTATTTAGGAATATTCCAAACAATAATTATCTCACAAGTCTTCTGGTGATGGCCAATAGTCTAATGGAGGAAAGGAGTTAGGAGAAGAACCATGAACGAGGGAATATTTATGTTATTATGAAAGAAAATCATTTATAAACAGATGTAGGACTGACATTACAACGTAATCACCAAGATAAGTAATATTATATTTAATTATATTATATGATATAAATATTCATTTCTAGCTTTGGGAGTCTCATTTCTTTTACCAACTAACCATTTCATCACAGAGCTCTATTATTAATATTTTATTACTCTTTTCAATTTACGAGTAGCTTTATTTTCTGAGATCATTAAAATAACAGTAATAAATTCAATATGATACAATGTATAATCTAAATTATACATTGTATCATATTGAATTTCATTAAAATAACAGTAATAAATTCAATATGATACAATGTATAATCTAAATTATACATTGTATCATATTGAATTTCATTAAAATAACAGTAATATCTTCTTATTCCCTCATTGTATGCAAATTATTTATTACTGCAACCAGTTTACAGTGAAAATAGACTTAATTTATTATTTCCTTTCAGTAGATTATTAACGGAATGATTGAAAAATAACATCTATAAAAATCTGGTACGAGCATGAAACAACTTTCACTTCCACCTTGAGATGAATTTAATCCTTGTACATTTTAGAAGAGCTATTTCTTTACTATTCAGGATGACAATACCCTTACTATATATTTCATATCGTTAAGTGAAAGTAAAATCTGGCTATTGTAATTACAACCATAGAAAAACGATAATTATTAAATTGATTCACATATTCTTTCATTATTTATTATTATTAACTATATTATTTAATAATTAAATGTTTATTTATTTCAAATGAACCAAGGGTTTTGAGGGTTTCTTAAAGTGTAAATAACGATTGTCAACTTTGTCCCTGCACAGAATTTTATAGACATTTAATTATTACATTAAATGTTATGTAAAAAAATAAAATAAAAATTTAGCCCAAAAGAGTAAACCGTGAAATATAAAATTAGTTATTTATTTATTACTCCTCGTTCTCAAATGTAACGTATTGATTACCCGTTAAATTACCCCATTCCCCAACCCTGTTGACACCATGTATCCACTTTCAGAAAAAGGGGAATTTTATTTTGTTCATTATTTTCCTTTTTTCTTGACCTTAATTTTATTCTTATTTCCCATTTTTTCTGTCATTTATAGTCTACTGTATATGTATATTTCTTTTTTATCTACTTTCTATTTTTTATCATTTCTGTCTTCATTGTTTAATACCTCCTTTTTTTTAAATCCTCGTTTATCTATACTTTTCACCGAACATCTCATCTTTGATTTTTAAATTTACTTTGTTCATTTTCATATGAATTTTCACATATTTTAAATAAATAAAAATTTTTAGGCATACTTTAGTTTACTTTTATTTCATGTTATCTATCCTTACTTTGTTACACTGTTTTACTAACTAAAGTTGTTTGTATCTTTTTTAGCCCTGATGAAGCCTCGCGAGGTGGGGCGAAACTTTGGCTCACAATGAATAGTTTAATTAATATTCCAGTTCTATGGCAATCCTCAATGCTTCTTATTTTGTTACAAATAAAACCATCCATAAAGACCAAAATGTTCCTTATGTAACCGATCTAGCTCGAACCCGATATCATTCCTTCCATTATAAACTCCCTAACCACCCAAACCCACTAGTTTCTAACCTTGCTTTCTCTTCCATTCCTAGCAATCCTCCGAGGCGCCTGAAAAGAAGATGGCCTCGTGACCTTATATTGTAAAATGTTTTTAGAGTTCTACTACTGGGTAGTTTCTCTACGTCCTGTATCATATCATTATGATCTTACTTCAAATTTGCTTGATGTATTTTTTATACTTTTGTAAATATCAATAAATAAATAAAGAAAAGAAAAAAATAACTTATTCAAGCATTTACCGTATGAAAATTCGGTCACACTTTTTCCTGTCAATTTACATTCATTTAAATATTTTTTCAACATGACATTAAAATGTAACACTTACCTAGCACATGAAGCATGTTTTAATTCTCCTTATATTGATTATATGTGTATATTATGTCCTTCAATCAAGGTTTACAGTTTAAATACTGCTAATTTAACATTTAGCTTTAAATACTGTCTTAATTAATTCAGTAGCATTAAATTTCAGTTTTTATATCACAAATGATAGCATCCATAGAAATTATCACTTTTTTTTTTTTAATTTTCTTTAGCTTTACTGATCATAGTATCCATTTGACCGGTATGAGTAGTTGGCAGTATTAACAATTATATAGTTAACATTTTACTATCAAGTATGTTACTGTTAACGTTTTACTATCAAGTATGTTACTGTTAACTTTTTACTATCAAGTATGTTACTGTTAACTTTTTACTATCAAGTATGTT
>NW_027107850.1:315727-331482 GCF_000696795.3 Halyomorpha halys | reverse complement strand
AAGTATGTTACTGTTAACTTTTTACTATCAAGTATGTTACTGGTAACGTTTTACTATCAAGTATGTTACTGGTAACATTTCGGTATAAATGCACCTTGATATTATGAGGCCAGATATGTCTGCTTGATACACTTCTTTGATTGATACTGATCCAATTCTTGTACAAGAGAGAGTTCCATGGAGTCATCAACTTCTTCTTCCTTACGCTTTTAATTAAAAGCACTTTAAGAGCGTCATAGACAGATCTCATCCCACATCATCAACACGGCCGCCATATAGATATCCCGAAATAGAAAACGTCAGATCCCTAATTGGCCAATCAATCACCTTCACTTGCTCGGTACGATTTCACTTACGTCTTAATCACGGACGGCGTGGCTACGTCGTTAAAACGCCGGCGGTAGATTTTTCAACGGTCCCTTCGCCGCCTGGGCCCCGGTCGGCCGACAAACAATAAAACAGACCACCTGAGGCTGCTCTCTTCCTACCAACAGATTCTTATAAATCCAAAGATAAACATCTGGATCGCCTTCCCTCGGTAAAAGGAGGAACAAACGGGATTCCAAAAAACTAGCGCCATTGATTCTTGTTCGAGGAATCGATTTGTCCCAAGTTGGATAATCTACTAATGGATCGGAGGATCGATGAGCTTAACAACATGTGAGTGTGAGGTAAAGTATAATAATAATAAAGTAAGGCCTATAGTATTTTATAATGATTTTTATTTCAACTACTTAGTGTGTGACACTAAGTATGAAATCGGTTAAATTAATCAATATTTGGGTACTAAATTAAAATAGTTCTAAAAAAATTTGAAGTCATCAAAGCTCTCAATTTCAAAGTATTTCCCCTTCTCATAATTTGTTTAATTTATATATTCAGGAAAGTATGTTTAATATGGTTCGAGCAGGCGACATCTATCGGTCGGTGAGTTTTGAAATTGAGTTTAAAATTTTCATTATTAAGGTACTGTTGTGGCTGACAAGGTTCATAAACTAGAACAGTAAGATATGAATTAATTCCTAGAGATAATTAATAATTCGAATAATAAAATACAAAATACTAAAATGAAAATAAATTAAAATTAAGAAATGAATAAAAAAAAAATTAATGATAAATAAATAATTCCTGTCTATTCGAATAACCTTTTTCGAATTGACTGAAATTAAGTTCGTACCATGAAGAACACAAACATTTCCAGAATTATAGAAAGTATAAATCCATCCAATGTATGAACACTAACTAATAATGACTGATGACTGATTTTGATTAAATATACTCTATGATATAACATTTTACTATATCTTAATATAGATTTTTACTGGAAAGTTCTCATGCATTGATTATTTTTTATTTTACATTTTTTTTTTCACTAAATAGAAAAATCTAAGTGATGGATGCTTCACTTTGATAATAATTGACAATAATAAATTTTTGAGGAATAGTAAGGTGAACATAAAAACAGCACTTACAAAGTACTGAACTACTGACCCTTCATGGGTAGTAGTGATTCATATTATTATTACGTCACCTGATAAAGAGAAACATCTATCTACTAGTTATATATAGACTTACAAACAATTAAATTTGAAACATTATTTTATCTATGATGTTACGAAACATTTCGATAAACTCTCTTTATTTGCTGTCTTTACTACATTCAAAATAAGCTTATATTAAACGTTCTTAAAATATATCATTTATTATAATAATATTAATGGATAGTAATACAGAATACTAGGGGTAGAAAGAGAGCGTAGTTTGGTACCAAATGGAACAAAATGTTCATTAGTTGAATATTTTAATTATATTTATCTGTGTTTTAATCCGGAAATTTATATTAGTATTTAAGCAAAATTAATTTTATATTTTTTTAAAAAATGCGACAAAAAAATGAAAACGCAGTGAAATACAAGTAATCTTAACAAACTAGGCAAGTCCGAGTGAATCCCTAAATTAATATTGCTTAATTTTGATAAAATTTCAAAAATATGTCAAAAAAACCAAACCAAAATCTACCATATGACGTCTCTAAGTAGAAATTACGTATACCAACTACCCACGCCAAATCCGTCACAATTCAGGAGCCTTGAAAAAGTATCCATTCATTTCTATCGAGCAGGAAGTGTTCTTTTAAAAGCTTTTATTTATTTATTTTTTTAACGAGGTTCATTTACATTTCGGATTAAAGTATGTTTTAACGGTCACAGGCTGAACCGAAGGTGATATCATTGAAACAGGACCATATGGTCAACGTTAATCCTTAAAATCTAATCTAAAACATCGACAAGGACTATTTCATAAAATTAATAGGAGGCAACAGGTGTAAAATAACTACTCTATAACAAAAAATCACAAAAAACCTAAGCCCGTTAGGTACAATGCCATAATAAAGGATCTTTTTGTTTGACTATGTCTCAGGTGGGAATCAGAAAGCACAAGTCAGAAAGGAATACTTTTTTTTTTTATTGAAATTTGCGACTGAAAAAAAATAACATAAGTAAATGTAATAAATTTTTCAGAATACATAACACATAAGGAACAAACCACCCAATAGTGATACTTCAAAAGTTGCTTTAAATTAGAAGATCACATGGCCATCTTCTTTTCAGACATAGGCGTCTGCTCGGCGGAATGCTAAGGATGAAATATCTATTTCGGTCTTTATGGATGAGTTTATTTGTCACGTAATAAGGGGCATCAAGGATTTTGGATTGTACTATCATAAAACTATAAAATTATATAGTATTTTAGATATATCAGCTCAAGACAGACATTATTAACAACAGTGCTATACTGCCTATATACATATTATAAGTTCAATAAATTATCTAAATACTATTTATATTATGCTGCATAAGTAATAGTAATAGTAGTGCTGCAATACCTCATTGAAAATAAATTATTTTTCGTCTTTAGCATTTGTCGTTTAAAATAACCAAAGCGAATGTCGTGGATAAGAGTAGTGAAAGATTAAATGTCAGATATTTCTTTTTTGTTTTGTAACTCTTCTACAGAAGTGAATGCACTTAAGTTGCATAATGTTTCATTTCTAATATCAAAGTTGCATTTAAGTACCGAAACCTAACAGCTTGACTTGCCAATTGATATTTTTGGACATGTTTCTTTAAAATCATACCATCTGGTAAAAAATACAAAGCATAATATTTATTTATTGATTTCACTCAGTTTTGGAAAAAAGCAAATTTTTGTCATCCACTAAAATGAAGCGCTAATATCACTGGAGTAGTTTTTTTTTTCTTTTTTTTACGAATTTTTATATTAAATCGAATTTTAATGTAAATTAATAATATTGAGCACCAACAGGACGAAATCGTTTCAGAATTCAGTTCTGTAAGAATCTACTATCATAATTGAGATATTTCTTAATTTAGAACTCATCGTCATGAGAAGCATTTAAGATTCCCCGACTTGTCGAAAAAGTTCAAATTATGATGTTGGATTTTTATAAAACATCTTTTCCTTTGATTTTTCGGAGCAAATAGTTAATGACCATAATTTTTTTTGTTGTTTTTATTTTTAGCGATTTCTGCCATCAGGACGCGTCTAGTCAAACAATCGTCTTTAACATTCAATTTTCTATCAGGGTCCGTAAAAAAAGTGCGTTCCATTAGAAATTTCAGAAGGTTAGGAAACTAACAATACACTGGTAAGATATATCAAATGCTACTGCAACGACCCAGCAAAAATTAAAAAAATACAAAAAATCTAAAATTTTAGAGGTTATGAGAGTAAAATGGATACTGGTACAACCTGCTAAAATTTATTTAGTTGGCCTTCCTTTATCATTTCTATGTATGAAAGGAGTATCAGAACAATGAAGGAAAATGATACTAAGAACAATGTATGTCCTTTTCTATAGGATTTTCTTCAAAATGTGAGGATTAATTCAATTTGATAATTAAAAAAAAATAAAAATAACCTGAAAAATCCCTCACCCGAGTCTCATCCTTGAGTTGGGGATTAAGCACCCTCAACCAAAAATATCCCGGATCCTATCAGCCCTTTACCACAGCCTCTATCTCGACTACGTCCTTCATCAGTACAAGGAGCTTAAGAATAGCATAATGAAGACTTCTGGGAACCGGCGAGACTAAATTTGCGGCCTCTAAGCCTTTCTGCAGGAGTGGAAAAAAATATTTCTTCCAGGGAGGCGAAAAGACAAGAGGCAAGTAGAAGATGGTCGCCAAACCGAACATAGTACATATGATTTTAAGTAAAAAAAAAAATTAATTTTACATTCGGAAACCCATATCTTTGAAACTACCAACAACACTAGAAAATCTAACATCATTTAAATTAGATTAAATTTTCTAAAATATGAGCCCTAGAAAACCACTTAAAATTCGATCGTTCCCAAAATACAGTTTTTTTAAAAGACAGATTTTATAAAAAAAAATGTACTGAAATATTACAAAATAGTGAACTTATTGTGGGAAATCAATACCTCATGAGACATATAGGTGTCTATTAGCACTCATATTAAGGCTAGTTTAATGTGCTAGAAAGTAGTTTATAAAGTTTATCTTCTTAGGAGAAGTAGTTTTCATGATATTGCAATTTAGAAATAAATTGATATCTAGTTGGATAAATTGATATCTATCTAAATAAATTGATATCGGACAAAATTTCAAATGTAAAATTCATATTCATATGCAGATATCATAAAAACTACTATTCCTATGAAGATAAACATTAAGTGCTAATAAACATCTGTATTTGAGATAAGAATTTTGAACAATAAATCCACTAAATACTAATTTTTCAGTACATTGTTTATGAAAATCCTACTGAACGCCTAAAATCCTACGCCAATACCTCTGTTATGGCTCATATTTTAGTACATTTAATCTACTCTAAATGATGTTTTAATAGATTTTCTAATGTTGTTGATAGTTTTCATGAAATGGAGATCACAATGAATAATTATCTTTTTTTTTTACATTTTGAAACAGCGGCCATTTTGTATTCCCCCTAACTATACTTAGCAGATTAATCAATTTTGACTATAGGTGGTTTTCATTAAAGTGATTGGGTGAAAATTGGGGTGAAATAATGACCTTTTTTCCCCTGGGCTCTTGTACTATGAGGACTAACAAAAAGTTCATTTTTTTATTTATTTTTTATATTATTGGTGAGTACAGCTCATAAAAATGTAAATAAATAATTTAATTTTATTTATTGTTGTATTATTGCAACAGATTCAAAACCATATATATGCGTATTAGCTATCACTTGCCAATACCGTTATTTTACTATTATTTTAATATGAAGGTAGGCTGGAAAATAAATTAAAATAATGTTCCTATAACGAGAGCAAAAAGTTTAAAAAAAAAAACATAATGACAATAACAGGAAAAATATTACTGTTATAACCGGGATTTTCAAACTTTATTGGGAGTAAATCATACTAAATAAAAATCAAACATTTTGACGTGACAACGTCTTATAAATCATTTTGCGGGATGCCATGTTAGAAAAAGTGTCCCGTAACGGAAATTGACTTCGTTTAACATATGGATATTATATCATATGTATAAAAATTAATTAATGTATAACCAAGCAAAAATAAATATCTGAATTCAATATGTGAACTGGTTTATTATTTCAAATATATAACATTGGATTGATTTTAATTTATATTTATGTAATATTAGCATAGAGTATACGTTGTCACGGAAACATGTCGCCTCGGCGCTTCGCGCCGAGGCCTACACGGGCACGGTTTTTTATGGATGCTCCTTAGTTTGTAAGAAACAGCCAATTGCACCGGGAAATACAAATGGAGGCAATACAGATACAAAAAAAGGCAATAAAAAAAAAAAAAAAGTTTCATGAAGTTCCACTCCCAGTTACCGACAGAGGAGCAGTGACCTACAACTTGGGTTGTACCCAACCACAACCTGAAGACTGAAGCCCAGGGTGCTGTACTAATCCAGACATTAACGAATCACATCCATCCGAACTAGAGTACATATCACTTAACCATGTATTCCTCCGGAAATGTTTTGCACAGCCTTTCAGGAAATTCCGGCATTTTTGACGCTATCTGTAGAAATGTTATGTAAAACAACGTAACTAATTAAAAATCGGGTATTTTTATATGATATAAAACAAGTTTTTCTGTATATGTAAATTCTTAATTTTATGTTTTGCTTTGTGAATTTAATCAAATTAAATCCACAAAAACAGCTCAAATGAATTACTGAAAACACCAAGTTATTATTCCTTTTTTATTAGATGATATGAGTAAATTATTTTCAAATCTTTAATTTTATAAATAATTGATATTTCTTCGTCCAATGGAATCATGGAACTGTTGGAAACATGGTAATATAGATAAAGGAGGAAACACGTTTGAACAGGTAGATAGGTTTAAATATTTAGGTTCTACGGTAACTAGAAAAAACGAAATTTATGAGAAAATGCTCATGTTGAAGGCGCGAAATGCTTGTTATTTTTCAATTTCCAAACTTCTTAGCTCGTGCCTTCTCTCGAAAAATTTAAAATTAGAATTTACAAAACTAATATTATAAGCTGTAAGTTGAGGTCATTTAGTATACAATACGAAGCTGTTCTTACAATTTTTTATCTTTTGTATGTAACCAAAATATCTAGGCGCGTGTGCATTACATCGTGATCTATAATAAATTGTTTATTCCAGTAAACTACGTATTTTCGTAATTATTAAATATAAATTAAATTAATACATTGGACAATATATAATTAGTTATTTTTTATTTAATACTGCATAATTATATGTAAGCCGGAACTCTATCCATCTTCCTTTAGCTTGTTTAGTAAAAGACAAATTATAAGAAAAGACAAAATCAATATAATAAAATCGAAATCATGTAGATAATAAATAAAAATAAATTACACGACTGTTCATTTTAATAAAGCAACATTTTAGCGGTCACGAATAGGACCACCAATAGCAATGAATCTCTTCTAATTAATGTTGACACTGGTATAACAAACATCCTACCTGTCGCATTATTAATGACGTAGCATAATTGCATTGTTGATAATTACCTTGTTAATTATCCTTCTTAATGTCAGTTAGTGTCAGCTAAGGACGACTTTTTTTTTTGTTTTTTCCCTTTCATTTGGCCCGTAAAATGAGGCCATAACTCGGAAAGAATAGAGGGCGAAAAATAAATACCCTTGTGTTGCCCCTGATTATCACGTAACAAGGCTCAGGTAGCTAATTTAAGAAGCTTAGCTCCTGCACGCGACGTTAGGATTTACTATTAACTCCGAATTAAAAGGTGTAAAAGTCAACTTATATCCATTAAATTGATAAGTGTGGGCGATCTGGTTTATTTATTTATTTTTTGTATCTTTTCTTTTTTTTTTTTCTTTCAAAAGGGCTATTGAATATTCATAAAGCTGAATTTTAAAAAGTCTCTTAGAGACTACTGGCTCATTCCTCCCCCTCCCCTGTTATGAAATGTTAATCTTATACATTGACTATGGGATCCCAATTAATAATTACAGTCTCGGGGAGAAAGAAAAGAGATGCGTATGGCAGGCTGTCGCTTGATTCATCAAGTCGTTCACGAATACAAAAAGGAAAAGGTCCCTATGAATAATATGGGAAGAAACCAAAGAGGAAAGATCAATTGCCTTTGTTCCAGCAGATATTTGCATGCTAATATTCCATTGTAAACCAGTAATTTTATCATTTCATGGGGCCTCAGGAATGAAAAACGGCTTAATAATGTTTAAGATTTTTTTTTCATTACATAATTTGTAGGATCATGCAGTGAGCATAAGGCTGTCTAATTGCAATGTCTCAATAATATGTAGTTTATATGAGGGAGTATTCGGTCAGGACCTCAATTTAGGATTAAATAGGAATATTTACAAATTATTATCTCACGCTTTTTTTTAGAAAATTTAAAAAAAACTGATGGATATTTGTTTTAAAAAAAATTCAGACCATGCTCCACTCCCTTTTGGTCAATGCGGGCCAATTATGGGATTTCGGAAGCGAGGCGGGTTGGAAAGAATTCCTTTCTATTTATTATAAATGATTTATTTTTAATATGTTCTATATTCTATTTATTTAAAATGAATATTTGTTCTATTTCGTACTTTAGGTGTGTTTTATTTATGTTTAAGAGGGGAATAATAAGGGGAGAAAAGAAGAAATTCACATTGGGTTGGAAGAGCAAATATGAAAAAAAAAAAAGGATAGAAAAGGAAATATTAACAAAAAAAAATAATAAAGTATAGAAAGAAGAGAAAAATACGAGTAATAATTAAAAAACCAAAGCGATGAAACAAACATGCACTAATATTATATATTGTTTACTTTTTATGACTATATTTTGTAAGATTTAAAAAAAAAAGTCTGATTAGATTTGAATAAGTATTCTGTGTAGCTAGCGGTCCAATGAAGTTGGACAGCACATCTTCGTTGTATTTGAATAAAGATTTTCTCTCCTGAAGTGATTTTAACCCTATCGTCGAACATCTAAACCAACCAGTAATCATTATAAGTAAACTTTTTAAAGAAGAAAGAGAAGAGTCTAGCATCAGCTGTTTTTAAACTATTACGCATTTTGCTGTTACAATAATTTTTAATTTTTTTTTTTTTCAAAAACGACCATGGAATACCATCTCATGAAAGCAGAAAGAACTAATTTTCGTTTTTAGTTGTCTTTTGCAACAAATATAATCTCTTATGAACTTACAATTTTTATCTTGCATTATGCTTCCTTACTGATCTTCAGAAAAATATCTATCATTTAGATTCGATAATAATTTTGGATACTTCTAGCCAGCCTTAACCCGATGTTTCTAGTTTTGACATGTTTTGGCACTTTGATAAACAACTTTTATGGAGTCTTTATATTTGTATTTTTGTAATAAGAACGGCAAGGTATATAACTCATAATAGATAATTGCTTAAATAACAAATAAATTAAAATAAAACTCACACTGAGTAGGTAAGTAAAAATGACGTCATGCCAAAACAGTAATGGCGAAATATAAATAATTTTCATGCGTAGTTTGATGCTAAATATTTTATTATTTTATAATAAAATAAAATATGAGAGGAATTATTATTATCAAATAAGTGAAATAATATATGTTCCAAAAAACTGTAAAGTATCGTATTCTTGTAATTTCTAGGTTAGTCTTTACAGAATTTCACATACTTTATCAATCATAATATAAACACACAATTTTTTGTGAGCTACTATAATTCATTGATAGAGGTGTTACAACTATTTTTGTTGCTCATGTGTTAACACTAATAGTACTTCAGGACACGTGTTATAATGGCAGGAGTACAACGGGCACTCCCACACAAACTAATAACTCCAGAATAAATTAAATAATACAATTTGGATTATAATATACAATATCATGGACAGCTTTTAAATATTCAATAAGTCCCATTAGTGGGACCAAACAGGACTTATTATGTCGAGCCGTAAATTATACACATTGAACGCCGTAGAACGTGCATTTCCAAGTACCCTAATAGGCATACGTAATGACGTTCGGGAACAATGGAACAAGGACTTCTGGGTTCTTTCATTCATTTCTAACGCGTAATTCACACCAAAACCCGATCCGTATCGATCCCTGCCGGATTCAAATAACTACGTATATTCAAAAGAACAGCAAACGTTTCCATTTTTTTTTTTTTGTTACCTTTATTGGAATTTACAACTGTATATAATTATACATTCAGTAAATTTGATGTATGTTATTATGGAGTGATCAGGCTTGTAAAGAAACTCCCCATTAGTAGCACTCCAATAAAGTTTTTACATTACCAGGCCTTGTTGCCATCTTCTTTTCAAGCGCCTCGACTGAATGTCAGGAATGGAAGAGGAAACAAGATTATAAACTAGAGTATTTGGGTAAATAGGGAGTTTATAATGGAAGGAATGATATCTGGTTGGGGCTAGATCGGTTTCGTACGGAACATTAAGGTCTTTATGTATGATTTTATTTGTGACAAAGTAAGGAGCATTGAGTATTTACGAAGGATTTTGGATTGTAAGGATTGGATAAGAGAGGAATTCGGAGGTTTAGTTAGTGGAGCCACAAAGCTCAACTTCGTATGTTCATATTACATTCATTTTAATCAGTAATTTTGTAATGAATTAGACCGTTTGTCTAGGAAGTGCAGGAATAGTCGAAATCGACGTGCAGTTCCTGCCTTTTCAGTCTTGTTTGAGGATTCCAGATAAATCGTTTGTCCAGATGTAGTTCAAGGTAGCGGATCTGTTCGACAAAGTGTCCGAAAATAAGATTGCAATTCGTTTAATTTAAAAACGAATTTTGGAAGCGGAATCAATATATTCTAAAATCCATAATTTACGAAAAAAAAGTTATCTAAAATACATTTAATGTAATTTGAAATAATTAATCATCTCTCACAGTTTGCAGTTATCAAAAATGGTTAAATATGAATTAAATGAATGAACCAGCTAGGACTGAAATCAGAAATATCCGTGATCGTTCAATCCTTTTCCTCAACATTAATATTTTTATGGCTTTCTTTAGGAGGTAAAATACCGGTACTTGAGAGCCTGATAGCTGAGCGGGATGGGGCAAGGGTCCCAGAGCGCTTGATTCAAAAGGTTGTGGGTTCGATTCCCATCTGGGCTTGTCAATATTTCTTTCGCCATGGCCTCGAGAAATGAATCTTGACATTCCCAATCTAGAGCTGTATAGGTCCTCAAATGTAGTGTACTCAAGGCAAAAAAAAAAAAATACCGGTACTTGGATATGTTGATGATTTGGTATAATTGAGTGAAGGCAAGGAAACTATTAAATTAAATACAACTAGGTGGATAAAACCTAGTAAGGATCTAGGTCTGGAAATAAATACAGATAACACCAAATATTTAGTCAGGAGCAGAAACGGGAACAATTTCAGTGATATACATAAGAGGAAATACGTTTGAACAGCTATGAGGGTTTAAGTACTTAGGTTCCACAGTAACTAGAAGAAATTAAATGAATGAGGAAATAAAAGGTTAAAGACAGCGATTTAGTAGACTTGTGTTTGGAGGAACGTCACTCGATAGATGTATATAGAGAACAATTGGTGGTATTAGTATCGAACCTTCGAGTTCGCTTTTATTATTATTCTTTATTTCTTAGTTTATATCTAAATCCTCTAGGATATTATATACATAAAGGAACTCCTCCGAACAACGAAATTAATTGGAAAATTAAAGAGAGGTTAAAGGCGGGAAATGCTGGTTATATTCCAATTTCGAAATTCTTTAGCTCGCGTACTTATTTCATTTATAAAACTATGACCTCTCCTTATGTTCTGTACGGATGTAACGTGCCCTCTTAGACTAAAGGAAGGATAGCGCTTTTAGTTTTTTCAAAAATATTCGGACCGAAAGGATGAGTTAACCGAAGAATTTTGAAGGCTACACATTGCTGAATTGGGGTAACTATACACTCTAAATATTGTTGAGGTTATAGCATTGTGGTGAATATGATGGGGGTGAAAGGTCGTAAGGCAATGGTTCTCAAAATATTATTAAATTAAAACAGAAAATATACAATGCATTCCAGCATTTAATATTTTATTTTCTTATTTTTCTATATACTCGACCGCTTTAAGAATGATTATGACGTTATCTTTTAACTCGAGAAGGGTGCTGCAAAATTTATTCAGCCCAACATGGATACATGAAATTTGTTTAGCTCAAATTATTAAAATTTGTTTGGCTTAAATAAATAATTTTCTATTCAATAAGAACCGATCCACAATCTATTGTATGCTAGTAATATATTATCATTAGCCTCAGTGTAGTCAAAATACTATAAATTTAGGAAAATTGTGTAAGAGAAAAAGACAATCCACACGGAATTGTGAGTGTCTTTTATTTCGCTTGAGCTAGGAGCGGACTGACAGCCATCTTGCCGCCTCCTCATGTTTGCCAACCGTTCAAGATTCCCTGACCTCAGCTCAAGGACATTCTGAATTTATAATGCCGTAGAGGAAGTGATGTCACCTGTTTTTTGATCCCACCGGCATTCGGGAACACCTGGCAGCTTTGACATGTTTCTAATCGATATTTCTGTAATAAATGATCGATTGGGATGCATCATAAACCTACCTGCAGCAGAAAATCCATTTCGACGCACGGCAAAGCTTAATTTTCACAGATGTTCTTTATAACAAGGTGCAATTATATAGGCTTCTGGTAGGTATGATTTATTATTTAATAAAATAAACTAAAATCCCAGATTTGAGGAACATTTTTCCAAAGATGAACTCTTCAGGGATATTCTTGCTTTATTTTATTTTATTTTTATTCTGAAACTTGCCACGCTTATAATTAAAAATGTTTTTTACCACTTTATGTTCCTATTCCTACTGAAATATGCAAGATGTAAAAGAGTATACAAGTTACAAAATCGACATCATCAAAAATCAGTGCTGGTATATTTACATCATATTAAATGAACAAACCTTGTTCTTTACTTTAAAACTGATAAAAATACTTTTCATTATTTTAAAGGTTAGTTACCTAAATGGTCAATTTGTTTATAAGATTTCCAACATAGAATTGCAATAAGTTAATAGAAGATAATTGTATATTTTTTTTTTTTTTTTTTAAGAAATTCAGCTACTAAAGAAAAAAAAAATTATAGAAGATATAAACTGGATGTATAAAATAAAATTAATCCAAAAACAATGAAGCTTATTTTGAGCAAATACAATAATTACCGATGTGGAGGGGGGGGGCAAGTAATAACAAATTTAGAAATTATTGATTATATTGATTATGATTTGAAAGACAAAATGATTAACGAAATTTATCTTTATAAAGTTAATTGTCATAAAATAAAACTAAAACATAATTTTGATTTTAAAAATCTTCAAATATTAGAAACAGCAAATCAAACAAAAAATGATAAAATAATAGAAGCTATATGCACAACAAAAGAGAGAGAGAAAGAAATACTTTATTCATTCATGCTGCCCAAATGCATCGGGTTGCTACATTACACAACATACTGATCAATCCGTGACTGGATAAATATAAGTTACATATTTTTACATGATATAATATAATACATAGATAACATTTTTATTTTCTTCCACAGTTTTCTTTTACAATTAATACCAGTCTACAAACTAAATACAAGTTTTTCGATTTATTCCTTTTCTTTTTCTTTCCCTTCCATTTCACAACTCCTATTTCATTTGATCAACAAATTCCTCTATATAACAAATATTAAAATAATAAAAAATCATAACTAAAACAACAAATAAGATATGCGATGCAAGCATGCCATCCCACTTATGGATAAGCTCCCATACTCATTAATTTCCATGCATGTGGTGGTGTATGATTCCCAGGGAGTCAAGTATTATGTTGTCCTGATGATGGAGAGATGGTCCCGAAACGTTGTATATAGATAATGTGAATTTTTAAAAAATAATACATAAATTTCAATGGAAGATTTTATTCAGTCCAACTCAATAAACAACTCATTGAATCTTATTTATAATATTTTTTGTTTTTTAGCTTGCAATGCTTAAAATTAAAGTTGTTTTTGTCTCCTTATGGTATCAATGCCTTTATGTATCCATTCCAGGTGAAATATGTGAATATGTGAAATATAATGGTGTCATGATAGAAAGATGAAAGTCTTGAAAAAAGTTATTTTTGGTAGCTTTACATCACATTAACCAAGACACCTTGTTATTTCCTTTAAAGCAGTTAAAAAACGCATTAAATAATTTTAATAAAAGTCTTAAGAAATAGTGTATTTTATCAACCCATTTAGTTCTTGGAAATGCAGCAGTGGTAAACAACAGTAACTAATTTCAATTACATTTGAGAGTTACTAGTAATTACGATTGGTTTAGTTCAACCAGTAATTGTGTTTTCGGGACATTATT
This sequence comes from Halyomorpha halys, assembly GCF_000696795.3. Taxonomy (NCBI): domain Eukaryota; kingdom Metazoa; phylum Arthropoda; class Insecta; order Hemiptera; family Pentatomidae; genus Halyomorpha; species Halyomorpha halys. Next base: position 317,552 of record NW_027107850.1, on the reverse strand, counting down.
AAAATTTCAGTGGTTCATCAAGCATTTGTAATTACAGTAATTGGAAAAGCTTACTAGCCAGACGATCGGATAGCGTTACCTAGAAGTGAATAGATCATGTTCTAGTTTAAATAGGGCAAATGAGTAAAAGCAGAACTTAATTCAGCATGAATTTTTTAGTGAATGAAAAATATGTAAATAAAAATGATATATTGCGCTTTATAACTTTTATTCTAGGAACATAGTTTAAAAAAATCGGTAAGTAAAAATTCAGAAACCAGTCATTTTTTAAGGAAAATCATTTATTAAGTGATATTGGTTCTTCCCGAAATAAAATTCAAATACAAACCGAAGCTGCGGACTTCATACTGGACCCAGAGACTCAACCAACTATCTTTAAATTATTTTTCTTTTTTCAAAAGTTCATTGGTGAAATTCGGTTACACAACTTTTATTTATGCATTAAAATAAAGCTTTCGGTTTAAGACAAAATGATTCGTTAATTACTGTATTTAAAAAATTGCTTATATCCATCAATTAATAAAATCTTTATTTTATTTTTAAATGTATTTATTGGTATTTACAACTATAATGTAAATATATACAATAAGTAAATTCGACGTTAGTTATATCCAATGATAGAACTCCGATGGCATTTCTAGAGGAGAAGATCTGGAGGTCAGACGCTTAGGAGGATTATCAGGTAATGAAGGAGAAGCTAGGTTAGAAACAAGTGTGTTTGAGTGGTTGGGGAGTTTATCATGGAAGGATTGGTACATGGTTCTGGCCAAATCGGCAACATATGGCACATTGTTCTGATAAATGACTTGATTTGTGAAAAAGTAGTAAGGATTTTACAAAGGATTTTGGATTGTAAGGATACTTTTTAAAAAATGTATATATAATCGGCCTGCATTGTACCACATAAAAAAAAAAAACTCAATCTTATTAATAAAAGAAGGACATACCTTACATATGCAAATGAAGCAATAATCAAAAATAAAATATGATATGAATTTGTTAAGATAATACTGAAGGATACGAATTAATGAATCCTAATAGATAAGAAGTTTATTTGTCAACTAAGAGAGCAATATATCGAAGGATAACAATCGATTTAATGTACTATCGATGATAGTACTCTTCTCGCCCTTGGGAGCGTAGCCGAACGCTATATATCCCCCTCAGGAGCATTCAAATGCACAGAGGTGCAGCAACAGCCTCCAGCGAGATTAAGATAAGCCAAAATTATGTAGTCTCTTAGCCATATTACGTAATATCAATGGGACAGGTTGAAAGCCTTGCTTAGTTCTAATATTTCAGCAATAAAAATATGACTCTACTCCATGTCTCCAACAATCAGATTAGCCCCTAGGCGAGCAAATATATCAGCTTCACTCCTTTATGGACTCAGCGTGTACACTTTTTGTTCTATCACTAACGACTTTGATTAATGATTTAATGGGGACATTTTATTATTATGATAGCTAAATTTTAGACTTTAAAATATAATACAAGTCAATAACAAATGACATTTAATACAAAATTACACCACATAGTCTTATACAGTATTTACTTTATTGCCTGCAGAGAAACAAAATACTATATATTTATACATAATATTAGTTAATCATTGAGAAATTATATAATATGGTACCTCCAAACTTTTTTCTATATTAAAATAAACGACATTAATTAAGTACATTAATGCCATTACTTACAAAACAATTCACATTACAAAATTCAGACTGAAGATGAACTTTTTTATTTTTTGAAACTGAAACCGTAGTTGGAGGAAATTTCATTAGATATCTTTTTATTTTTTTTATATTTTTTTATTTTTTTT
>NW_027107850.1:312602-314767 GCF_000696795.3 Halyomorpha halys | reverse complement strand
AGCCCACTCTATCCCCCACATGTGAGGGGTAGAGCAGAGCTCAAAAGATCCCAGGGCATCCCTCTCGCCGCATCACTGGTATTATTTACAAATTAAAAATATTTAAAACATTTCTTTTTTTTTTAAACTGTTGATTGCGTGTTATTTTTATTTAGAACTGTAGAACAGGACAGTGGGAAAAAGAGCCCGAAACGTCGTTCAAATACGAAGAAAATTAAAGAAGAAATAAAAAAATGGTGTTTCTCTCTGAAAAGGAAATAAAAACACCCTTAGATAAAAGAATAAAACAATTACTAACAATAAAACACTTTCCAAGACATTACTTAACGAGTTGACACGATTACTGTCGTAAATCGAAATTCATATTAAAAAATGTTATTATATATACAAATAATTGACCGTATTATTTCAAATTATAAAGAAGATGGTCAGGGGTGCGGTCAAAAGAAATAAAAATAGTTAACAAAAATTTATTAGCCGACGTTTCGCCCCACTTTGTAGAGCTTCACCAACTGTTCAAGTTGAGAGTTTTCGAAAATAGTTACCTTGTATTTACAAAGATATGAAGGTGTAACATGATAAGGTCGGCGAACTCGAAATGTTGATTTTACATCGAGTGCAACAAAAAAAGTCCTCTCGACCTCATTGTGCAATATGCAGTTTATAATCTTGTCAAAAGATTACAATCCCATTTGAATGGACAGAGTAAGCTTAATAAAAACCGTTACAGATAACAAGTCCGATTCAAGTAATGACTTAGTGTATAAAACCAGTAGTAACCGAATTTATTTTTTTAAATAATACTCATGTCAGTTTAATAAATTCGCTAGTTGGGACTCCATCTTGACAAGAAACTTACTTGGAATCCCGAGGCTGAAACGACAAGAATGCTCTTAGATTCTGATTACTACACCTACTTGACAAATGCTCTAAACTTCCCATTTAATTTTTGTATTAGATGGTTGCATTAGAAACAGCAAAAAGATTAATAATAACCGTTATTCTAGGAGTATATTTTACCATTAATACAAAGATGCCCTTACAATCCAAAATCCTTTATTACGTCACAAATAAATTCATCCATAAAGAGCTCAACATCCCATTCGTTGTAGATTTGGTACAAACCTCCTTGCATGCAAAATATCCTCACACACCCATTACTTCTTAGTCCCTCATCCTACAGTCATCCCTGACAGTCCTAGGTATCTGAAAAGAAGAAGGCCACGGGATCTTCTAATTTAAAGCAATGATTGATTGGTTGGTTTCTTCCACAGATTATCATGTGTTCAGAAACATTTAGCACATTTACATATTGTATTTATTTATTTTTTTAAATAATACAATAATCATCAAGATAGTCATGAAAGGACAATTCCGACGTCCTTAGAGAAACTCAAGAAGCGGACCAGAGAGAAAATAAGTGGCTTTATGGCATAATAAAGAGGGCACGTAGTTTGGTAGTACCCTGCCCGCTAGAGCGTACGTGTTGAGTGCTCACGGACCGGGAGTATCAAAGTTAACAAGCCGAAAGGAGATGCCCGCTTCCTGGTTTTGTTTACTCTAATATCAGGATTTATAAAAATTAAAATTATGTATTTTTACTGCATTAATTCAAGTAAGGAGTAATATCTCGAAGTATTCCTATGTAGCCGTCTCTAGGTCACACACAGCATGCTAAGACTAGTCGGACAATTGCTTTTTATTCTTATATTACGTAGGCCTAGTCAGTAAATATTATAGTACATGATTTTTTGTCCTAAAAATAATAATAATCCTATAATAATAATAATAAAAATCCTACATGGCCATGTACAATTATATTCTACTAAAATATAAAACAAATACTCAGTATACATCCATAAAAAAAATTTAAAAATAATTAATAAATATATAAACGATAAATATAACTAGCTATAAATATTTAAAAATCAGGAGTAAAAAAAGTAATAGATAGAAGTAATATATATAAAATCATAAAAATATATAAGTAATCTGTGGCATATACAAAAAATATCCTATCTGAAACGAGCCTGGATTAATTTCAATTCAAAGCGATCAACATAACAAGCTATAAATATTTAAAAATAAGGGGTAATAAATATAAAAAGAACAAATATAAAAAGTAATAGATAGAACTACTAAATATATATAATAAAAATATTTAA
>NW_027107850.1:301069-312552 GCF_000696795.3 Halyomorpha halys | reverse complement strand
TATTTAAATAAATAAAATTATAAAAGGTAGTATATACAATATATATTTTTATTGTTTTAATTAATCTGTGCCATACATAAAAATATCCCATTCGAAACGAGCCAGGATTAATTTCAATTCAAAGTGGGTTGGTAAGTAAGAGTTGTGTGATTCAGGCACAGCACTAGATTTTTCATTTTATAAATTGACAATATAAGATAGCCATATAATGTTTTAGCGTAAACTCTACATTACATATATATAATAAACGGTTTTTCATTCAGTATACATGACTTATAACTAAACTGCTCTTGTACAAGGTTATTATGCAAGGAAAAATGAAATATATTTATTCATTACTATTAAAAAATAAGTATACTTTTTATAGAAAAATAAGTTTTCTGACAAAGAATATCCCGAGATGAAGGAACCCAACCCGCAACGCTGACAGGCGGGTCTCCTGTAATGAGCCAGTCAATAAACACATTGATGACCTCGGATAACTTATTGCTTAGGTCATCAGTTCTTCCATGCCGTGAATTTCAATTCTTTTCATTCACTTTCCACTTTTGACCTTAGTAGTGCTACTTTCTTTTTAGCTCCACCTATTTCATCCCTGATTCTTCTTTTACTGCTAAAAATATTCGTTGCGATAGCCAGCGGATAGAAGAACTTAAACTAAAACATGCGGTTGGCTTAAGAAACATGTAGATATAATAAACTTTCATACTTGAGTAAAAAAAAAAAAAAAACAAATTTCTCATAATGAATTCTAAATGATAGGTTAACTAACCAGTCCCAATAATTAGAACTTAATCAAACCTGGTGTTTGATTTTTCCTAAAAAAAAAAAAAAATTGTCTACCTATACTAGGTATTCTTAGACACTAATCACTTACAAGTCATATTAATGATAAGACCGAAACATATAAGAACATACTTTATATAATACCAGTAGACCCAGCAATACTTCGCTATTGCTATACTTAAGAATTTATATACATTAATTGAACAAAATTGAAACTTTGATATCAATTTATATATAGATAAAGTGATAAAACGGTAACCATAGTAACAGATTACTTCGCTGCAAGTATGATACTGGTACAATTTAGGTGATTTTTTCTTATTCTTCTAAACCATCTGATTATCTATGATATTTTTATATACATATACTACATAAAATATGAATAGTTTTTATATAATAACCCTCACTGTGCTTCAACATTAGTACTATATTGAAAAACAATTCAGACTGACAGAACAATAAAAGTGTAATAAAAGATTTTTTAGGAGTGAAAGAAAGTTGATATTCGTTTTTAGCACCTCAAGAAACCCCTAAATACGAATTTTCAAAATATTGGAAAATAAAATTTTTTGGCCCAAACTTTTCACCTTACATCGAAGAGGCATTCCAACAGTTTTATTAACGTAGGAATTCAACTAAATGCAGAGGAGATATGAACGATTATATGAAAAATGATCACCAAAATAAAAAATCCAACGAATATAGCAAGTTGAAAATTTTCTAATGGTATTTGAGGGTTTCAGACATTGCTAAATACGAATATGATTTAATTTTTCCTTAAAAAAAAAATGTTGAAGTACTTTATTGAAATCCTTATTTTTATCTTTTTTTTTGTAGTGAATAAAAAATTATTTAATAGAATCAGGAATATTTGTTGTTCTTATTATTCAGAAATAAATAAATCGATTGGCAAATAATAATTATGAATAAAATGTATACTTTTTGAGCTACGTTCTCAAAAATGATTCATTTTGTTAATAACTTTTTTTTTACCGAAAAAATCGGGTCAGCCTATATTCTTCTCGGTATAATCCAGAACATTTAGCAAAAAATCGATCGGCGATCGGCGATCGGATGAACGGTATGGCAGAACATAAAGTACGAACATGCAAATATTGATTTTTATATATTAGATTAAATTTGTTTCTGATTATTTCAATTGACTAATAAAATGGACTAAAACCAAACATATTTATTTACAGGTTTATCTTTGAGATAAAATTAATATTAAAAGATAAATAAAGAAATATTGTGTTAAAAATAGCCCTTGGATAATACGGAGACAGGAGAGTGAGAAGGCCCGTACACACAGTCGCTTTCTATATTAGGCTATAAAATGGTGATTCAGGTAATAAAAACTGGAAAGTAATTGACAACCACTGCCGAGCCGTGTAATTTTTATCTCTATGAGTTTATTTTCTACTCTGATCTCACTTTTAATGAAGGCTCTTTCTTCCTTATATGTTAACCTGGAAAACAAGTGACAGGTGTGGTTGGAAACCGAAAATACAGAGGACAGAGAATAGATAATTATCATGTGAATTAAAAGTAAAAAGAGAATTGATTCATGCAAAGCTTATGTCCTTCAATGCATAATAAAAAATATATGCACTTCAGTTATTATGCAACCATCGGGATTATATCACTTCTTAGACTGGAAGAAACGCACTTATATATCAATCTTATGCTCATATAAATCATTTATAGATTTGCATTTTTGATAGTGAATTGCAACAGAATTTTGTACTGTAACTGTTGGCAGGTGGCTACGAAAATGATTTATATTTATTTAAAATATCCTTTAACTTAACATAATTAATATTTTTTTCTACTATATTGAATTTCTCCGAGAAACCCCGGTCATAGCTTGAATCGCATCTTGGCAATGATGAGGCAATAAACAGTGCAAGACATAACCGTACTTTACAATTAAACGTCATAGTAAATCATATTAAGAAAATATAGTAAGTTAAACCTATGAAGAATCTTTACATTTAGAAGGGAATGGCCGAATCTTTGTCCACAATAAACTTTTGAATTACTGCACCAATTTATCTGCAGTTTTATATTGTACTATATTATATTGAATAAAAGTGAACTAAGGTTTGGCTAAAAATTATGTAAAATATGTGAAAATGCATATAAAAATGAAATGTAATTTAATTTAATTTTTGTTATCTTATTCTGTTGCTTTTTTACATTATTTGTAGTTGTTTTGTATCTTTTTAGCCCTGATGAAACCCTACAAAGTGGGGCGAAATGTTGGCTTATAATAAATTAGCTTACAAATAGTTTCTTTACTATTTCAGTTATTATGCAAGCACCTGGATTATCTTCCTTTAATTTTATTTTATACTAGACATGTTCTATAGATTATACCATACATTGACTGTGGCAACATCTTGACTATCTTTAGTATAGTCTATAGAGGAACATTAGAGAAAGAACTCTCTGCCAACGCTACTATGTTAGGGAAAACGTTCAAAATAAAACTAAAACTTTTTTTTATTCGAAAAAAGAGCGATATATATAAAAATCAACTTATAATTTCCGAGGTAAAATTTGAATAAAAATTTCGTTTTTTTATTTACAACGGTTTACGGTTTACTAAAACTACCTGACCTAATTAATAAGTATGGTATTCATTCAACGCAGAATTCAGTGTTGTTCAATTTCCTATACCATAAAGATTTTAAAAAAAAAGAAATAAGTCGTTATTTTTCAAAATTAATTACCCAATTAGAAAGAGTTTTAGAACCGTTAGTGATGCGTTCCTTTTAACTTTAAGACAGTTAATTGCAGGAATTTCGTATATATGGGTCAAGAATTTTTCTTTTCTGTTTTTTTTTTTCACTAAACATTATCAGATAGTATGATAATCAGACCAATTTGGACATACGGAATTGAGCTCTGGGGCTCTTCCAAACCATCAAATTTGTCCCGTATCCAATCCCTACAATCCAAAATCCTCCGTAAAATCCATGATGCTCCATATTACGTCACAAATAAACTCATCCACAAAAACCTTAACATCCCTTTCGTTGCAGATTTGGCCCGAAATAGATATGCGTCTTTTCATTTCAAACTCCTTAGCCATCCTAATCCATTAGTTCTTAATCTCTCATCCTTAACAATCGCTGATAAACCTCTGAGATGTCTGAAAAGAAGATAGCCACGGGACATTCTAATTTAAATTAATGTTCTACATGACAGTAATAAGGCCAATCTGGATATATGGAGTTGAGCTTTGGGGCTCAACTAAACCTTCGAATTCCTCTCGTATTCAATCCTTACAATCCAAAATCCTTCGTAAAATCCTCAATACTCCTTACTTTGTCACAAATAAAATCATACATAAAGACCTTAATGTTCCCTATGTAACCGATCTAGCCCGAACCAGATATCAGTCCTTCCATTATAAACTCTCTAACCACTCAAACCCCTTAGTTTCTAATCTTGCATCCTCTTCCATTCCTGACAATCCTCCGAGGCGCCTGAAAAGAAGATGGCCACGGGGCCAGCTAATGTAAAATGTCATTAGAGTGCTACCAATGGGTAGTTTCTCTACAAGCCTGTAACACTCCAATTTAACTTAGATCAGATTTACTAAATGTATTATAATGTACAGTTGTAAATAGCAATAAATAAATATTAAAAAAAAAAATTAATGTTTGATGTACCATCATAGGGTGGTTCCTTCCCAAGATTTTCAAGTGTTTAAAACATTCCACATATTTCCTTATTGTATGTTTTTTTTTTGTTTTTTTATAGCTGTAAATCACAATAAATGAATAAAAAACCAAACGTTTTTCGCTAGTGTTCACCGTATATGATGTATATGTGAAAGATGGAAACAAATCCAGTATTTAAAGTGTGGCGCAAATAATTGGAAGCGATGTATACATATAATTTTCTTCAGTTGAATAAAAAATTGAAGACGAAAAGACCCGGGATAGCGGGTAGAAGCCCAGAAGTAGAATACAAGAAGGTCTGCCCTAACGGTCCAAGGATACACATGACCCCAAGATAAGAGAGGACGACACGAGATGTGCTCACTCCCTAGGTGTTCGGTTATCGGTTAGTCCCGTGTAACACTAATCATTGGCAGGTGATAGCCACCCTAATTGGCAACGCTCCTCGCCTCCTCGGGTTCTCCTGGCTGTCAGCAACAATTAAACCAATGTCCTGTTTAAGCAACTAGAAATATCCCTTTTAATTCTCTTCATCGGGATATAATTAATTACAAAATGAAAAACATTTTTTTATTTCATTAATTAATTAATATATCCATACCCCCAACTACTTTTTTTCCCCAACATTCCAGACCTTAGCCTAAAATCAAGGAGACTTCATAATTGATGTATATCCTGGTTCAAAATTTATTCTATTACGGCCTAATACACACAAGTCGATTAATGATGAGTTAATATTCGAACGTGGATATTTTTTGGTTGCGATCAGTGGAAAGGTCTCGAGCACAAGTACCTCAGACGCACTTGTCAGGCCTGAAAGTTTGGACGAAACGTTAGGAATAATAAATGAGTTTTTATTTATTTCTGTTCTTCACTGACCACACCCCCAACCATGTTCTCCCCGTTTAATTATACTTTTATTTTAATAAATTTAACTGTTAAACATATTAGCCTATTTGTTACCAATCCTTCGTTAGTGATAGTCTATTATCACTAATCTTGATCCCAAACAGGTTAATGTGTTTAATAGTTAAAATGATTGAAATAAATGTATAAATAAATGTTTATGGATCGACTTCGGAATAATAGTTTGTAATGGAAAGAAAATCAAACTTAAATAAATCAGACTGAGGTCACCTCGATAATGACCTAAGAGCTGAAACGTAGGTGAAAATAAATATAGTTAAGAAAATAGATCTATTTTATCTAATTTGTGTTTTAAATTGTTTAAAAAAAATAAAAACTCTAGCCAGGTTCATATGGAACCGATGTTGTTTTAAGAATACTTAAATTAATTAATCAAATTGAATATGTACCGCTACAACCCATGAAGAGTTAAAGGTGCAGTACTTAGTTAGGAAGCACTGTTGCTAGACCAACGGTTTTGCAAGAAGGTGGTTTGGTCACTTTATGAGGCTAAATAGTACTCTATAACCCACAGGGTTGACTACAGTGTAACATAAAATAATTATCTGCACAGCCGGATTCAAACCTGGGTCTTTAGAGTTAGTAGTATTCTACCTTACCACAGTGCCACCACGTTTCCCAAATACTAATTAATATCAATATTATTATGATAAGACCTAACTAACAATTCCTAATGTCATTGTAACTGTAATTATAACATTTAATTTTCTTCAGCCATATCATAATAAGGATGATGTCAATAATTATAAGTAAGGTCGTTCTATTTATACTATTAACGATTGAGGTATATACGCTAAGGACCGGGTGCAAATCCCAGTTAAAAAGAACTAACAAATGATGAGAGGTAATCACAGAACCTTCTCTCCAAAGATTAAAGAATAAAATAGAATTAGCAGAAGTTCGTTACACTTTTGAGTCCGTAATAAAATCAGGAGGGGCCAAATAATGAAAAATGAGGACAGTTCTTAAAGGATTTCAACCAATGAAAACTAAGTAAAGAACTATAATATACTAGTTCTGTTTCAAGATGCGATTATCAGTAAACTTATAGCCTCCATATTAATTATGAGAGTTGTTTAATTAATTAATAATGCCTCCTCTAGTAAAAATGTATATGTTAAGTAAATAATTAACAAAAGGAAACTCTGTCAGTCTTTAGGGATCAAAATACTCTCAGACAAACTAGCCAAAATTGAGTAATTGATAAGTCAAGAATTAGAATGTAATAGCGTTTTAATATTAATTATAGGAATGGGCTTATTTATACACATAAAACTGAACGAATGAAAGAAAAGTAGATTTTATTCTGAGGCACATAGTCACATTAGAATAATAAAAATGTACTCTTTAAGTAACATTTGTCTAACACATTATAATAAAATTTAAAAAATAGATAATAAAAACATGTAATAAATGAAAATATATAATAATTTTGGGCGAATGAACAATAAAATTAACCCTTATCGGTCATAAGCCATAAGAGGGCTTACGTGACAACAATATTTTGTCGCTGCGGTTGTAGGTTACGTGGGGGTGACAAGGCGAAACTGGGTGGGTTCGTTTTTGGGGTCAATTTTAAGTTTTGAGGAAAATATATAAGAACAATGTTTTCCGTGTCATAACAATTAGTAAGGCTGATATGTTGTGACAGTTCACTGTCGAAGCGTATGTATATGACTGTTAAAAGTGGCAGTTAATGATGTTGTTAGTCCACTGGCATTGCTTGTACTATTAACGATAACGCTAGAGCTAGTGCGACAGTACAATCATGACTGTAGCAATCCTACAGTATTTTTTGGTCAGGAGAATCGGGTGTACTGCTAATTAGTTTAGTATCTGAAATTGAGCGATTTCCATTTATATATCACTGCCTTTTCTAAATAAATAGTCACTTGAACTTTATATATGTGTAAAAAAATTATTGCTATGAAAATTATTCTTACCATACTGAATTTTTTTTTTTGCTTATTTACCAGAACCAGCTATAATCTAGTGAGTGTCACGTATAAAAAGCTAGCTACTGATAAGGGCTGATGACAGTAAAATAAACATACAAGTAGCTTTATTTTTACAAACATATGAAAGATGAACAAGTAAGGAAGGGAAAAAATAATTGATGACTAACAGATGAAAAAAGTAAGGAGCTCCAAAACGAAGTAGCACAAATGATAAAGGATTTTTTGAAAGAAGCCATTCTATACAAAATTGTGAAATGGCATCTTTAAGTAACCCGATATTAACCACATTTTCGAAATCGCTATAAAATCATTCTTAAGTCTCAATCAGATTAATATTTAATATTTCAGAGCACCTTCATTCTCAAAATCCTTGTTTCCATCCCTAATTTAGCCCAACTCTGAATATGTTCGGCCAGTGCACTTGGGACTGACTGATGATCTAGAGATGAGACTGAAGAGATTAATGATTTGTTTCGTATCATTCATCTAAGTGGACCCCATGCGTTCTCATGTCTATTGATAGTATGCCGAGCAAGTTACTTATTCCTTTCGACATTGTTTTCAAACTGACCTATTCCGAAAAATTTCCTGTTTTTACTCTAACCTTTTTGAGTATTATTGACTGTTCTTAATCAGATTAACTTAATCTATTTCTGTCCATAAATTCTCTTTAAACAATATTTATTCACATTAACTTCATCCAGTATCAATCCTCCACAAAGTAGGGCGATTGTTGAGCAACAAACTTACCGTCATCGTGTCTGAAAGTGATGTAGATTCGAATCCGGCCTCGGTAGGTTGACTTTGAAATTATACCGGAATAAATTTCGACTAAAATATAAAATTTAGATACATATATACGCAAGCTTGTATTGATATATATATATTATTTATACATGGTTACAGAAGATTGAAAATCATGGGGATGTATATATAATTGATATTTAAATGACGTTAAGGAGAATCCTGTACGAAAGGATAACCTTTAGGAATCCTAAAATGAAGTTACTCAAACGATGAAGGATTTCTCCACTCTAGCTACAACATGTTGGTACCATAGCTCCGTTTGGAGCTGAGAGAGTTAGGACAGTTTTATTTCGTGGGACCCCAGCCCACTACCTCACTATGGTTAGAATAGGTTGGTTACCAGTAGATAGCGACAATAAAGTTTGTTTTTGTATCAATTATATAATTTCAAGAACAAATTCAGTCATTTTTTACTTCTTAAATTTTTTTTTTTTTTAATATAATATAAGGCAATCCACATCGAAGGTGATGTTAGCCTATGCATATTGGCTGCCCCCTCTCCACCATTCCTACTATCATCATTCTATTACTTCGCGTCCTCTGTATCTTGGTTTGATGTCTTCCATGGATGAACAGAATCCTTAATTTGTTTTCTGTTATGTTGGTCCGAGTTGCCTGCCATTTCTTTAATATTTGATTGTCAAGAGAGGATAAAGGTCGTTGTGGAGGCAATGTAAGCAATCAGATGGCGGGATCAATGATACAGCTTTGCCGCTAGGTCAGGTTTACAATTGCCCGGAATGACGTTGTTTCCTGGTATCCAGATGTGCGGTCAGTCCAATTTAACTTGTAGATTATTTGAAATATGAGTACTGTGAAATGATGTGTTGTACGTGCGTTTTTCGATAGTGACAATGAGCTCATAGAATTTGTGAATAGTAAGATATTATTTTTGTTTTTTCCATAATAGACCTCTCGTAACCCTAGGTAAATTGCTATCAGTTCTGCGGAAAATAAATTTCTTTCAGAGGTATGACTTGTTCCCACTAAGACATTTTCTATTATTGCTGCGGCTCCAACACAACACTTTTGGAACCATTGGTGTATATGAGGAGATATCCTGCATATTTATCTAGGAATTCGTAATAATTCCTACTGTGTCTTGACTGGTGATAAACTTGGTAACAAATATAGATATTAGGAATGTGCCATGACGGAGATTTCGAGTCTGACTGCTGAAAATTTTTCGGTATTATGAATTGCAGTTCAGTGAGTAAAAATTAGCCCGTACATCAAAAGGTTTAGGTAGTCTATTTTTTGGCAAATAATTTTGAAATCATAGGTTTTCGTCTGCTATAATAGTGCATTCTGATCCTGGAAGGGCTTTTATCTTAGCTATTTGTTTAAGCAATAATATTTGTCGGCTGTATTCCAATGGTGGTTCCCCAGCTTCTACAAATAAACTTTCTATCGGACTTGTTCTGTAGGCGCCCGTTGTAAACGGGTAAATGTCTCTATTGCAATAGACATTTCGAGCAATACTAGGTCACCTTCAAAGTTTTAATCATCCAGTCATATATTTCTCATTCGTGACTAAAATCAGTATTTCGTTAAGTTAAAAAGTCTGACCTCAGTCTTGTTATGAAAAACATTAAATTAAAGATACATACATAAAAAAAAAATGTTGACGTTAAATAGACGATATGAAGATATCACATAATAATTTTGTCAAGTTAATCGAAATAACAAAATAAGTTATGGTTAAGAAAAATATCAAATATAGTAACATAGGAAAAGTAGAAGAAGAGATAGTAAATAGTAAAAAGTTAAAGTGGAGAGTGAGGGGGGGGGGCACTCTGTTGTACGGACAAATAAGAAATAAATACCAATAAAACTAAAAAATAAAATTACAAGAATATGATCAAAACAATATTAAAACCGGTCTATAAAATAAAACAAGCATCAACGCCAATTATAAACATGAAAGATAAAATAGCTCAACTAGAAAAGCAAAATATAATAAACAGACTTGATTGCAAGACTTGTGAAATATTATTTAAAGGAGATATATATAAAAAAAATAGGAACCAGAAAAAAAACACATATAAAAATTGTAAAACCATTAAGAATTGGAACTGCACAGCATTGAATAACTATAGTATAACTTTGAACCATAAATTTAATTTAAAAAAACCAACCATAACAGACATGAAAAAAAAAACACAAAAAGCAGAAGAATCTTTGAATTAGCCCACATGACCAAAAATATAAAGAATAATGTAAATTAAAAAACTTAAATACACAGTTTTCAGACATAATGAATAGACTAAATATAAAGTCGTAAAGACAATAAAACCACTTAATAATAAAATTCTCCAATTCAAAACTATAACATTCAACCTGAAGGGAGGCACAGTGGCATATTAATGTATCGAAAGAGATAATACCTTGAATAACTTAACATTTATTTGTCATAAAGTGACAGATGAACGTATCAACAGTGAATGATATTGTTTAAACAAAGGTGTGTTAACTTTTTAGTTAAGTACCTTAAAGACAAAACATTGAAATGGAAATGGATATATTTGACTATAAGGTAAAATTGAATATATGGTTTGCTTATATACATAAATTGTTGACAAATACTATAATTTTAGGAATAATTGTACTAGAAGATGGGGAAATATCCCGTACATTTCGGTAGTAAATATAAAGTATTGATAATATTCTAAAGGAAGTCTCCTTTCGCCTCAACATTATCAATATATAAATATAACTAACCATTAATATACAAAGAGAAAATTTTAAGGGACGTTAGAATTTTATAGATTTTTATAGTTACTAGAAAGTAGAATTTTATAGATTTCCCTAGGATAGATAGATTTCCATATTTATGTTGTATGTTGGAGATATATGGATAGAGCATTCTATTGTAACTGTTTATACTCTTAGCCTACTTCCATAAACCATATATCTCTTCTAAAAGTCTGTAACAGCTAGTATATATCACTCAAATAAGATACTAGGACACTAGAACCAGTACATCTAGGCAGTTTGTATCAGACCTAGGCCACAGTCCATTTCGCTTGGGCGAAAGGTTTAAATATGTTTCTTCTGAAATTATGATAAATTAGTCAAGATAGACCTTTGAATTAGTGGAATGATTAATTAATTAATAATTTTAAGGTTTAATGGATTAGTTTGTTCATAGCACTAAAAATGTTTATTCAAATTTACAAAAAAATATAAGGTTTTAGATGAATTTAATTTATATTTAATGAATATAATATATATCAACATGTTTACCTGCTACTATGGCAGAGTTAAAAAATCCATTTCACGGCACCCTTGTCGAGCTAAAAAAAAAAAAATA
>NW_027107850.1:295671-301019 GCF_000696795.3 Halyomorpha halys | reverse complement strand
AGTTTTTTATGAACAATATATTATATATTTAATGAATATAATTCGAAATTCTTTCGAAAATAAGTTGATAGATAGCAGATAGTTTTAACAAAGTTATAAGGGCTCTGGAAGAAATTGAAACCTCAACACCAGAACAAAATGTTATACAACATATAGTTGAAAGAATATGAGTAAATTGAAATTATATAATTTATTACAAAGTTCTTTCACTAAATAACCTAATCTGTGAAAAGTGACATTTCATATGAAAGAAACGACCCTGTACATTTTGTACAAGAGCCGGGGTGAAAAAAGGAAGTTATTTCACCTCAAATGTTGATTACTTTAATGAAAACTATGTATAATTACTAGTCAAAACTAATCTAGTGCTTAATTTGTTGTCTGCCAGGTAATAGGTAGGGGGGATAAAAAATGGCGGCTGTTTCAAAACGTTAAAAAAATTAATTTTTCATTCGGAACTCTATTTATTTTAAACTACCAACAACACTAGAAAACCAAAGAAAATATCAAATTGGAGAAGGATAATCCAGGTGGCGGTAAATAAAGGTATCAAAATAATAAAATAAAACTATTCATTATTAACCAAGGTTTTGCCCCACTTTGCAGGGTTTCGTCAGGGCTGATAAGAATGACGTTCTGTTACCAACTAACGTCAGTGAGCTTAAGAAAAAGTTTAAGAGAAAAAAAAAGAAATTAAGATAAAATAAAATTTAAGAGTTTAATAATTAAAATACAATTAAGATACAATAACAGAACTGATAAATATAGAATGTATAATAGGATTTCCTGCAGCAGCCTGGGCTTCAGTCTTCGGGTTATGGTTGGGTTTCCCAAGTTGTAGATCACTGCTTCTTCAACTGTGGGTAACTGGAACTGGAACTTCATAAACCTTCTTATGATGACGTAATACTCTTTTTTCTCTATTTGTAATAGTTCTCGAGATATATAAGCTTTTTAAATTGTAACATTTCATAAAAAACGCACTGAAAAATCAGTAGTTGGTGAATTTATTTTTAGAAAACTATAACTCAAAAATTATTCGACGTACACATGCATATTAGTACTCATATTAAAGTTAGTTAAATGTACTATAAAGCGCTTAATGTCATTTATATTCGTAGTACTGGTAGTTTTCATGATATTTCGCCAAATAAATTCACAAAGTTTCGAATTCTAGTAACTGCTTTTCAAAAACCAAATCTTGAGAACTATTGAACGTAAATAGCTCTGTTAAGACTCAAATTTTAATTATTTTTTTACGTTTTGAACAGACGCCATTTTTATTCCTCCTACCAATTCTTGGCAGCTTCATCAATTTTGAATAGTAATTATGCATAGTTTTCATTAAAGTAATCAAACATTTGGTTGAAATAACTGTTGTTTTTTTTCTCTTTTTGGGCTGTTGTACTAATTAGTTTCACTACATTGACTGGAATGCTCAATAGATATTCTTCGGCATTCCTTTCATTCTTGTTCAATTTCACCAGCTAAACAAAGAACTAAAAGAGAAACTTGTCTATCTCAACGTAAAGGCGAACAACAGAATGTGGCCAAATTAATTGATCCGATACATTAGCATTTGGAAACAATGGAAGTGGCGAAGAGACGTTAATAAATTATGTGACAGGGGAAATTATCTTTGTCCTATATTTGATTTACAACAAATGGCAGCACTATGTTATCCACCAAGTCCTCCATGTCTTGATAAATTAATAAACGACAAACCATGAATAAATCCACTCTGAATTATTCAAAACTAGAAATCTGTCTGGGCGACTTTGTTGTCGGCCCAATTTGTCAGGAAGCCTACATATGTAAAAAAAAAATAATGCTATATTTCTTATATTGGTTTTAAGTAGTACATCGCATATTATTTTTATAGATTAATAGATTAATTTATTTTCATAATCGCACATTTTTATTAATGTATTTTTACTTCAGGTAAATTTAATATCCGGTATTTATCAGCAAATTGTTTATGTCAAATTAATAACAAGTATGACCCAGAAACTCAGATTATTTAGGTAATTATAGTTTTGTCCTCAATTAACTAATATGAAATTATTGTCAGGCTTAGAAATGTTCAAGAAAAAGAAAAAAATACTATATACCAACGTTTCGACCCACAGTCTTCTTCAGGGCTAAAACTAAAAGACACTGAGAAGGTTAAGCTAATGTAAGAGTATAAAAATTACATGTAAATAAAACAGTTAAAGATGGAAAAATAAAAATACATTCATATTAACAAACTAACATAAATCGGAAATAGCAAGGTAAAGATATATTAACTAACATAGTAATGTAATATATGTAATTTTTATTAATGTATTATGTAATATGCTGTAGTGATAGTGATTATTTATTAGTTTTTAACCTATTTATTTGGTGCTAACATTATTACTTATTATTAATTTATTTTAATTCGTGGATTTTCATTTATTTTCGTTTTCTTATTATTTATTTATTTTCTTTATGAGTGCGTACTGAAAGTATCAATTTTGGATGGGTCCATAGATTTAAAAGAGAACTTATGTAGGAAACTCAATATTTGTACTAGATCACCGGAAAAGAGGAATATCCTAGAGTTAGATTTAAAGAGAGGATTAAATGTAAAGTATTTATAATAAAACAAAACAAAAAGGGGGGAAAAATACAAAGGAAGAAGAAATAAATACAAAAAATATACAAATTTAATGTAATTTAGTTTTAAAAAATTGGAATAAATATTGTACAAATACATTTAGCCTATATTGTGTTTTTACATTGCCTTCAAGATAGATTCGTATAATGTATGTTATAGCAGCCCACTGTATTTGTCCAGCATTCCTTCCAGTTAATAAAGCATTATTCTCTATTATGTTATTTCATTTAAATGAATATTATTTTATACCTTAACCTTCATACCTGTTTTATTTACATGTCATTTTTATATAATTACCTAATCTGTATCTTTTATTTTAGCCCTGATGGGTAACTGCATTGTGGGTCGAAACGTTGGTCATTAATAAATAGTAAAAAACTATTTGTTATTCTTCTTGATCGCAGCCAATCCTTCCATTATAAACTCCCTAACCATCCAACCCCACTAGTTTCTAACCTTGCTTCTTCTATTCCTATATAATCCTCTGAGGCGCCTTAAAAGACGATGTCCTCGAGACGTTCTGATCTAAAAATATTATTACAGTGCTACGAATGGGGTAGTTTCTCTACATGCTTGTATCATACCATTATGATCATACATCAAATTTACTAGAGATATTTTTATGTAAATACAGTTTTAAATATCAATAAATAAAAATTAATCACAGCCTCCTGTAGGGTTCGTTTTTTTATTCTCAGTTTTTAATTCTGTTGTACTCGTAATACAATAAAATTATATTTTAGTGGTTTTGCGCGAAACATAAAGTGAAAAGTGGTGATATACCAAATAAAGAAGCTCTATAGATCATATGAGTCGTTTTTAAATGTCATTAAACACTTTATTACTGATCACACCGCGAAATCTGGAGGAATCATAGCTACATTTTTCCTGCTAAGGAGGTTCTATAGTATTTAAATACGATCTGTAAATTAAACTAATTCACTCTCTTGTAATTAACTATATTAATTATACATAATAACTGAGAGATGAGTGTTTTGTTGACTTTTCAAGATCCTTATGAGGAATATCCCACGGTAATAACAATGTGTTTTTTTATAAATAATTTACTTTATAAAGTTTATCTTATAGATGTAATTAAAAGCTGTAATGTTTGTATTACAAAGAAACGATAAATTGAAGCACACAAAATAATAAAAAACGTATACATGAAAATAATAAAAAAAAATGAAGAATATATAAATTTGATTGTTCAATAATTATAATTTTATTTAATTAAAAAATATTTTATTTAACCAGTTTCAAGAAAGTGTTAAGATTATAAATAAATTATAACTTATTAAAGTATTAAAACTAATACTTTCCTCAATTTAGAGAGTCTTCGTTTTAAATTTATAGGATTTCTTATTAATGAGAATTAGCAAAGGATTTTCCTTCAGAGGAACACGTCACAGGAAAATATATACAACATAATTATAATATAAGAAATTTCCCCATCATACGAATTAAATTATTCCAAGAGGAATGATTATGCAGAAAATACCAATTGGGCTTTAGTTCTACAGAGTAGAATGCAAAAATATAAAAAATCATCAAATAAAAATACATATATAAATGAAAGAAAATGGAAAATCTATAACAACCATCACAAAATGGTTGCTTGGCTATGTATCCCTGGTTTGCATCAACATATTCTAGCTATAGTAGAAGATCGAGATCTATACCACCTCAGATGGACTTGAATTGACACCAAATAAATGTGATTTATCACAAAATAAGATATATATTTATTTATAAGAAGATAAACGATATATATATATATATATATATATCCCACTTGGGTCTGCCATTATTTATTTTACGGTGGCCCCGATTTAGTTAGTAATTTTTTTAATATAACCAATAATGAATTTTTCAACCGGTAAATGTAATTAGGTGAGAAACTTATAAATTTAACTGTCTATAAATTGATATATCTTTAATCCTTTTAATTACCTTTGTAGGCATTAAAAATAATATTTTAGTACTAATAATAAAGCTATAAATAGAAAACACTGTAGAATATGGTTTTTATCACAAAATAAATTAATTAATACCCGTAAAGATGAAACCTACACAGGAATCCGTGTCCCGGACGTAACGTTCAGACCATTAACGTCCTAATTGACCTCAGATGAGTCATAAAATCAAAGTACAAATATATTAAATGCTCTAAAGTATCAATAAATATTATAGTTTTTAAATCTCTCAAGCTGGCATAAAATTTATATTTTAAGGCGGATACTTAACCGCCATAGCGAGATATATAACTTAATATTACAAAATCCGTTGTGGTTAAACGTCCATCAAACAGTTTACAGCTCTAGCTTAGGGTATTTATTGTTGTTACAAACAAGAGAACGATAAACTGAGGGGTATTAAAGTCAGCGAGGCGGCTAGTGCAAGAATATATTGCGCGTGCAAGAAGTGGCCGGAGGTGCTCAACCGCGGGTGTCGCATGGCTAGGGTTCGCCCTTTCCTCAACAGATAGTAAATTGAATTGGAAAGCAATTTCCATCAACCTGTTAGGCTTTGTTCCTACATTTGGGAATTAAACTCATTTATGGGAGTAGCCATTTGGGGTCCAGCTTTTGGGGTATATACACCATCACTTGATATATATATATATATATATATATATATGTGTAATTTATAAAACAAATATACCAATAATGCATATGTTGGGGTTAATCTGAGATCTGAGTTTTTT
>NW_027107850.1:273335-295533 GCF_000696795.3 Halyomorpha halys | reverse complement strand
TATTTTGTATGAAAAAATTCATAATGTATTAGATAAATCTAAATTAAAATTTATTTACTATTTATAAATAATTCTTTTGAAATAGAATAATCCTCTATTTCAAGACGTTCATTTGTAAGTGAAATAAATCAAAAATATGTCGATCGCAATTGATGATTAAAAAGAAAAAATAATTACGTTTATTCTATGTAGCCAGTGCCACGCAATAATCAAGTGGACCTGATAGTTTCACAAACCAACCAGGCCTAATGTATGCAACCTCGATAAAGAAAATTGTTTTATATCTTTTTTGTTATCCCTCACCTTAAAAATAAGTTCCGTGAGGGCTTCCCAGAAAGACTTCAAAGTGAGAGGCCTCTGGTTCGGGGCTCGTGGAACTATATGCATGGACAACTTGGAGCTTCATGGAGGAACTGGATATTAATATAGAATAATAAAGATAGAAAATATAATCCTGGACACCCTGGAAATCATCCACCATCACGTGCATGGTAAAGATGAGAATGGTGATGTTAGTTGAAAGCATGCATATTTAGCACATTTTACAATTTCATATTTACTACCTTTTTAAAATATATATTCTTTTTTAGATTTTAATAAATAGAATTGTGCATGGCTGATAGGATTTTTATATATGTATATGTTTAGGACTACTTTTATAATAAGAGGAAACTGATTATAGATTTATAGGTTAATGATAGATCACAAAAAAAAAAATATATAAAGGATGAAAAAAAAAATGAATATATACAAAAAGAAAAATATTAAAGATTTAAAACAATGAGAAAAAAAATCACGCAATATTATTATTTATTTTAATATTTAATCTGTATGCCTAATAATATAAGAATAATAGGCAATTCTCCAACTGGATTTAGTATGCTGTGTGTATAGCGGGCCAATACATTTGGTGGCACTGTTTTTTGGAATAAAGTGCTTCTCTCCTCACTGCAAGAGTTATTTAATAATTATAAAAATCATCAAATACCAAGTGTGTTGTACGTAATTAAAACAATATAAATCGACATTAAATGGTTTAATAGTGATCATAAGCTATTAAATGTTCAAACAAAAATCTTTTAAACTATTTGAATTAAAGTTATGAAGTGAGAAATCATTAGAAGAAATCATCTCAAAAGCAGTCAATTCCAAGATCTAACAAGAATTTTATGAAAGTTATAACATTTGATTAAATGTTTATATATATGTATATCTGTTTAAAAATTAAATTGTTTTAGTTTTTGTTTATATAAGAAATTTCATCACATATAAATAACCAATTCTTTCTTTTATAGTTAAATATCGAACATTTTCTAATAACAATTATAACATTTAATTTTCAATTTAATTTTGTACTGACATTGAATAAAATCAATTTTTTAGTCAAATGAGTTAATTATGTAATATAATTAATATTATATTAAATAGAAACTTAATAAATATAGCATAACAATAGCAACGAAAGGTAACTTTCTAATGATTTTTTTTAAGATAATACATTATATTATAAATATATCAATGGAGAAAAAAAAAAAATATCTCGCTAGGTAATGGCTGTTGAGACCAAGGTGTTAGGTAAAGCTAACTCTCGCCGGATGAATAAAAATTCCGCTTACATCATTATTAAATATTCCACATGTGAGGCATTCGTTGGACATCTTTTAATTTTCCACTTCCTTCTGAATCCTCCCAGCTCCTATTATATAGATGCCGGTGCCATTTCATATCCAATAATTGGACTAGGACGAATCCAAACCAAATAGAAGGTTGTGAGGATGCCGAAGTGCGGTATAGGAAACCGAATTATGTATTCCTTGGTCAGGGATTATTGTAATCCATTTAGTGGCGGATAGCTCAGTCATCTGTTAAATGCCCAAACTTCGATTAAAATTTTATCAAACACTCATCTCTTGAATTTTTTAAGTGGTTATAAAAAAAATGAAAGAAAACAACTTAACAGCTTTTTATACGTGTTTTTATTGATGAGTGCTTTCTTTCATCCTCAAGTCTTCAAAGTAGTAAACTAGTCAATACCTGATATCATAATAAAAAAATTATGATAATAGTATAACTAAGCCAATATACAATAATACACAATCAAATAAAATTAATAAACGCTAATCAATCACACCATTTCAACCGGTTTTTCCTACCCTCAATATCACGATAATTACATTCTTCCAACACTATACAGTCTGCACAGATTTAGTTCTAACTTAACTAACCGTTCTTGTTTTGATTAAAAAAATTGTATGGCGACGCATGCCACTAACGTTTTGTCACCCGCTGTTGTAGTATGTCGAGCTTGATATAACGTTTTAGTGTCACTAGACATGAAAGTGTTAACTTATATCGATATCTATAACGTCTTATAAAATTTATTATATTAAAGTGGGAAAGTTAATCTTCATATCAACTTTCAATATTCTTATAATATTAAAAAAATAACACTATTAATACTGTATTGAACTACTTTAATTAATTACTGATTTAATCTCACCAAATCTAGTAAAAAGCTCTTTTCAACTTCTTCGATATTGGATCTTTGTTTATTGGAGGAAGAAATAAATTTAAACTGACCTTTTAAGATACAAAGGACTTTGAAATTTTAGGCAGTGTTATGACCTGTGACCGGAAGAACATAACGGAACAAGTGGACTTTTCAAGGACAATACCCTAACTTCAACATTAGAGATCACAATCTTTTGATGGACCCCAATCCATCGGAGGTAAGCCCACTACTTGTTTGATGTTATAGCATAAAACAAAATTAATCATGCGAAAATTTGAGGACAGTCAATTATAAGTAGTTTGAATTATCCAATTAAGGCCTCTATACTTCTGTTATATATACATATAACATAATATAACAAAACTTTATTAATAAAGAGACTTTCCATGGCAACAGCATTGTGCTCCCGAATTACTGTCACCTTAAATGGCCCCTCATAACGTTGTAATTCCTTTGTTTAGTAAATCTTCCTCTATCTTTGCTTCTATTCGAGCTATAATTCAGTATCCTTCCTTAATAAAATGGTTCAACTCGTCCATCTCACCGGTGAACCTTTCTAAATCCGAAAGTGCTTCCCGCAGGTCCAGGGAAGTCGATATGGGAATCTTCATCCATTCTAGTGCATTAGCATGTGCTGCTGCCTATGTTGAATGCCAACGAAAAAGAAAAAATATATACATACACTTAACAGCTGATCAGGTACTCAGTCTGGTACTGATCAGTGACATTGACAGCTGACAGCCTGTAACTTATACATATATTTTCCACTTGCATAGTTACCCTATGCAGGAGGAGTTTATTTAAAAAAAAAGTATACATAGTCCATGCGTAACCGTATACTATTTTTATGTAATATGCTGTTATAGTTAGTGTTATACTAAAAACATTAAAACAAAAAATAACAGAAACAAAAAACAAAACAAATAAAGCATAACATACAAAACTACAATGATACAATTAGAACATGTGGTTAGAGAAGGCAAATTATTTAATACAATATATAACAAGAATTAAAAGTATATGGATAATAAAAATAAATAAGTATAAATATCGTGCAGACCTGGGAATTAAATATTGAACTAGAGCAAAACATAATTAAAGTAATTATTATTGGCTAAAGTAATTATTATTAATGGCTGTGCTAAGGAGTAATGAAGATGCACAAATTGTGACATGATTTCCTATATGAAATTATGAGTTTTAAAGTACATGAATATGAGACAGTGGTTCCGAAACGTTGTTCCATGTTTTAATAAAAATTTCATTAAACTGGAAGTCATTAACCTCAAATAATTTGTTTATGAATTGACTCACCAGACTTTCTATAGAGATAATCCAGATTAATTATTATTATATAGGAGATACAAGATTCAGATTGCTTTAGCGGCCTTTCTCCGTGCGTTATGCAGGTTTTTATTAAATTGAATATTTGCTGATCGTACATGGTGCAGTCGAAAAGTAAGTGAATGAAAGTTCAATTGTCCATCACAATTACAGAAATCAGTGTTAGTTATGTAAAATCTCTTAAAGTGTTTGGACGCTCCATGTTCTGTCAGTAGTCAACTCTGTTTAGAATGTGCACTTTTTATTTTGAGAAGTTATGTTAGCAAGTTATTTATGAAGGGTTAAAGGGAGTCCTTTAGTAAAACGTTGCCGGCATCTGTCTCAGTCCTGAATGAGGTCAGTTTTTATGATGTTTTTTTAAAAGAATCCATTCTTATAGTAGTAATAAGGAAACTGAACTGTTGTCGATGGGTAGCCGAGTATCGCTAGCGGAAGATTTGGCCAAGCTATCGGCTCAGCTGTGATCTTTAACCAATATCTTATATATATTTATGTGTACATATATATGTGTGTATGTAGATATATATATATATATATATATATATATATATATATATATGTGTAATTTATAAAACAAATATACCAATAATGCATATGTTGGGGTTAATCTGAGATCTGAGTTTTTTTTGTCTTTTAATGAGAGAGGAGCATGTAATAAAGTTATAATCAGTTAAGTATTCCACCTTATATATAAGTATATATAATGGTAGTAAAGTGCAGTGCATTTCTGTTTATACTTAGAAACCCATTTACAATGAATAGATGTCACGTTTTTCTTAAATTTCTTATATTTGGAAGTAAAAAGTTGGGATCCTCGTTCAAGACACGCTCTTTTGAAACAAAAAATAACATAAATATTACAAGATTTTTTAACAGAAAGAGAGCCGTTTCATATTATTCACAAATAAAAAAAAAATCAATCCTTAGAACACAATCATGCTTTTCGGATTGAATCGAGAGAAATTGCATATTTATCAATCATATTATCTCAGAAGCTTATGTAGGCGCATTTCTTAAGCGGTCTGCGTTAATTCGCTTGGCCTTCGCACAGCGGAAACGAGACAGGTAGGAAAGAAAAAAAAAGAAGCAGGATCAAAGAAAATCGTTAATACATTCATGAATAAAAATAAGTCAATGAAGTGATGCAATAAGAAAAGATGCGGAGAATGATACCGAGGTGAGATGACTAAATATAACGATTGAAGCCACTGCCAGATGGATTATTGAAAGTGGATAATGGCGGCAGGGGTACCTTGATCCGGATCACCCTGGCAGAGCTTTAGTATCTTATCTACATCCGCTGTCCCTTCGGGTTTGTCATGTGTTATAGCCCGTACCTATCGGACGAATCGGGTTCACGCCTTGTTGTCCCCTGGACTGCCAGTACATTCTGCACTATGGTGCACACGGGCGATAAATATGATAGTTAAATAATAGAAGTTCAACCTCATTATGCAAATATTATATTAATGAATTAGCAGAAAAATCTAAGTGTTAGAAGTTCTCGTTTCATCCTGTATTTATTCTGATTTACATCAATCTAGCAATGTAAGTTGTATACATTGGATCAAAAGTTGCAATATTACACTAGAACAAATTTGTAACATTGATAACAGTGGGGAGGGAGGAAGGAGCCACCGTAGGCTGAGCCGAAGTCAAATAAAACTGCATGAAGAACCTCTCAGTTTATATATTTTAAACAGTAACATATTTCTTGAAAATATGTATACTATTAATTAATATATTGTAGATACAAGGTAATCAACTACTGGTCCAAAGGGTCATTGATGACAGAAAAAATATTCCCAACAGACTAAGAATGTTAAATACAGTAATCCCCTGATGTTAAAATTGGGTTTTCCAAGTTAATGAGATAGTATACCAATTCAGATGTAGAGATGAGCTCAATGCTTTATACGAAAATTGAATATTGAAACATAAAGGTGATATTCTTGAAAAGATCCTGAACCACAACTTCTCAACTGATATCAATAGAGCATTGAACTCAAATAGTAACCCATTATACTGATCACTTTGCAGATTCAACCTACTCAAACCTGAAGAATATCTAATATTTAGGCTAAAATAAAAAAAATTAAGGTGCATCAGCCAACTAAGAGTAAGAAATCTGGAGCACATCAAACTACGCCATGGAAGAAAAACTTTCAATTTCCAGGCAAACGAACTCTGTCCCTTCCCCAAAAGATATCTCATTAA
Organism: Halyomorpha halys; assembly: GCF_000696795.3. NCBI lineage: Eukaryota > Metazoa > Arthropoda > Insecta > Hemiptera > Pentatomidae > Halyomorpha > Halyomorpha halys. The sequence continues at coordinate 289,460 of NW_027107850.1, read as the reverse complement.
TGGTTTGGCCCACATCCTCCGACATTGTCCCACCTTTATAGAAAACAGACAATATATCTTAAAGTCACCCATATCAGTATCTTGCGACCTACAAAACATCCAAAATTTATTGAACATTGACAATGAAGTTAAATTGAACATACTATACTTACATTGTAACAGTGCGTGTAATTCTGCAAGAGGCATATAAATAGAGGCATGTTAGTAGTTTTTGAAGCCCAATTAATATTTGAACTTATATTACGTTATGGTTTATTTAAAATAATGAGAATTATTTCAAATGTTTTCCACAAATAAATATATTCTATTCTATATTCGATATAGTATGATAAAACATCATAACTGGTTTTTTTTTAATTCTTAAACGAAGGTTCTAACAAAGAAAGAAATTGTGTGTAATTATAACGGCTATTTCATCTTAGGCCAACCTAATCTTTCTAATGAGAGATAGATCAACTTTTCAAAAACAAATCGTCAATTGTTTCGTAATATGATTTGTCATATTTATCGAGAGATCGTCCTACGGTCAAAGATATAATAGGTGCCATATGGAACTTGAAAGTAATAAAACCCCTAGGTGCAATCTCATACACATCTAGAAATTGCATATTAAATTTATACTTTCCAGTAAATAATTGAAAACAATCTGTGTACTAGCTATGAATTTTATTTTCGAATTTACATGAAATTACGTTTAAGTTAAAAAAATACTATATAAAAAGAGAAATGTGGATTAAAATATGTACAATTATTAAAATTCCCCATTGAAATGTAAATCCGGGTATATTTACAAATCTGTAAAATAAAACTAGATTAAATTTGTTAAAAATATCTCGAAATGTATGTATACAAGATATAAAAAAATATATGAAACAATAAAAATTCCTTTTTATTATTCTGTAACTCGAATTTAGACTAAAGTAAGTGATCATAGGCCAACTTTTTAGGAGAGTTATGATAAAGCACAAAAATTGCTCAATCATAGTTAGGACTTACAAACCTTAATATAAATCATAACTAGGTCTGAAGTTTTTATGGCTTAATATAAAATCAAATTCTACATATAATGGTGTAATAACCTGAAAATCGTAATATTTGGTTGTAATAAGAAACGCTCGTTTGGTTCCAAGGTACACAATTGAAATATTTAAATTTTATATAAGGACATTTTCCTCCTTATCCCTGCTTAAAAAAGTTAAGAAAACTTAATTTTCTGCATGATATTGAATGAAACTTTATTATAAAGTTTGATTTGTTCAAGATAAAGTCGATTCAAAATTCACAATCTAGCTCATTCTGTTGAGATGTTGTCACCCATGCGTTTGGGTGAATAAGGATATGGACGTATAGTACGAGTATAAACATATTTTATCTTACGCTCTTTTTCTTATTTTAAAGGATATTTTAAAATCTGAAAAAATGAATTAATAACTCTTGAATGACATCATGATAGCTTAACTTTATCATAACTTTCAACACTTATGATGGAGATCCCCGAAACAAAACCGATTTTTAAAACTTAAATTAAAATCAGCGATAACTACAACTAAAGTAGGGACCAAACAATTCTAATCACCGTTTAACTTTCGTCTCTAAGGTTCGTATAATGACAATAATATAAATGGGCCAAACTATGATCTAATATTGATGGATGAAAATGCGGAAGCGTTTTGTTTAATTAGAGAATTAAAAAAATTAAATCTGAACCGCTGCAGCCCATGAAGGGCCAGGGTTGCAGTACCTTGTAACGAAGTACTGCTACTAGAACGACGGTTGTGCATGAGGAGGTGATTTGGTCAAAATCACGCTCAATTAATAGATTTTTACCCACTTTATAAGGCTGGGTGAACCACAGAGGACTTCCGAGCCCACAGGGATGACTCATGGCAACAGTGAAACAGGAAATAATTATCTGCCACAATTCAAACCCAGGTCCTTGGAGTTTGGAGCACTGAGCACAACCACCAATGAGCTTCCCATTTCCACTTAATTAAAGAATTGGATATCGAAAAAAAACGGACAAGGATTTAGAGTTAGAGCTAGTAATAGATTAGGCGATTATTTCTGAAACAGATACGGTAAGGGAGATGCGTTTGAATAGGTTGCGTTAATATTTAAGTACTAAGCCGCTAAAATATCATTTTAAAATATAAAATACTAAAAAAAAAACCAAACAAATAAAAATAAAATAGAGATTATGGACGAGTTCTCTCTAAAAACGTTCTGACAAACATTTTAGAATTAAAAAAAAATCTTACCTTTTACCTTTAACCAAATTAACATAATGACATACAAGAGAATTCAGACAGCGTGAACCCTCAAGACCTGCACTTGGTAAATATTAAAGAATTAATTGGACAACTTAGATAGGCTATAACCGTAGATAGTAGCATTGTGTTGTCTTATCATCTAATTTATTTTAATAATATATATATAGGGAGATGGTCAGGGTTGCGGTCAATAGTGAAACAAAAATAGTTTACAACTATTTATTTTCCGTTTCGCCCCACTTTGCAGGGCTTCATCAGGGCAGTCCAAATAAATAAGTTGAACAGCTAACGTTGGAAAATAAATAGTTGTAAACTATTTTTGTTTCACTATTGACCGCAACCCTGACCATCTCCCTATATATCAATTTTTACGGTCAACTATACATACATATATTTTAATAATATATTATGAATATTAGTAAAAAATAAATAGGTTACTATAAATTATGTATTCTGAACAGGTGTTAGAACTTATTCGGTGTACAATGAACGAATGTACCCTATTTCGTTTTCTAAAAAAAAAAAAAAAAGGAATGTTAGAAAACATCACCTTGTACTATTAAAATACAATATGGCCGATTGAGTATTACACAAGGACCGAGAGACAAGAAAAAAGACTTAGCGCTAATAGAATTGAGTAAAACAAAAGGACGTATATTTAATATGTTAAAGAGGCCGTTCTGGCCAAAAAGACCGGCTGGGAGACAATAAGACTTTCTCCAGATGATTGCTGGAGGAGTGTTAGTTCTTGCATAAGCGATCCTGGGTCCCCGGCCTGTCGTTGCTCATTCACTGCTCCTCGAAGGCCGGCAAATATTTGTCCATGACTAGCGTCTATTCCGTCGTGGCGGGGAATTCAGGCGATCCTCGTTTCCAGATCAACCGCACATGTCAGAGCCACTCGACCATCATGTCCGGCGTCAAAGAGAGTTATTAATAGAAATGACGGCGAGGTGTTCAAGTATTATAAATACTCGTTCTTGGAGGAATTACTTGTACAATCAACATGTTGTTGGCCATAACAATTGAAAAAAATAGGAATTGAAATAGTTTTATTTTTATATTATCTTAAGTTATAATATCATAAATTATGTTTAGTTTATATTATCATTAGTTTTTAATTAGGTTAATGATTTAATATATTGATTGTTTGAGGGTGGTTTATATTAATATTAACACAAACAATGATCCAAATTCACCCTCAACTTTTTATTTTTAAAAACTTGCAACGTTTCGGCCCTTAGGCCATTTTCTGAAGAGAATCTACAAATCGTTTTCACATTGATAGTATATTACTTTCTTTCATAATACTAATAGTTTTGAACATATCTTAATCATTGCATTGTCACAATTCATTAAAATGTCTTCTTTTTTTTTTGCAGGCTAATTGGCTATGTCATATATCTTCAAAAACAAAAATAAATATTACATTTATGTCATAACAGTTTTAATCAATTTTTTTCTTATAATGGCATTATAAAATTACAAACCACAAAATTTCAATTCAAAATTATCCTTCAAAAATTGTTTTACCTTTTCTATTAACCTCAACACTAACAATAAAACCTACCTTTATCATATTAGTCTGTTGAAGGTAGGTCAGAGTTGGGACTGACATCACTTTATTACTGAGCTTAATTTATTTACAATTTAATCAGCATTCTTCTTTTATCTGCTGTTTATGATTTTACATTATTTAAAAATATAATTATTATATACATACACATCCCCCACCAATCACACATACACCCACATGTACATATTTACGTGTGTACATATATGTATAATATACATACATCTGTATATTTCAAGAATTTGAACATTTCTTCTTATAACAAACATTTTACTGATAATTACAAATTGACCTTACTTAAAATTTCAGAATAATGGTGGTTTAGTCCTTCAGAATCTCAGTTAAAGTTTAGTGTATAATTTATACTTTTTGATATGTAAGTAGATTCTAATATCTTTCTTCTAAAATTATTATTTTCTTTATACATTACATTGACATTTTCAAAATCAAAACCGTGTTCATTTTGAAAAACACATACTTCTATAATAATGTAATTATTTTTTTTATAACAATTAATTTATTGTTATTTACTACTGTATAAAAATATATACAACAAGTAAATTTGCTGTAGGTGACATAGTGACATGTGGAGAATCTACACACTGATAGAACTCCAATAACATTTTTAGAGGAGAAGATCTCGAGGCCACCTTCTTTTCAGATGCCTAGGAGGATTTTTAGGTAATGAAGGACAAGCCAGGTTAGAAAAAAGTGGGTTTGGGTGGTTGAGAAGTTTATCATGGAAGGAATGGTATCTGGTTCTGGCCAAATCGGCAACATATGAGACATTGAGATCCTGATCGATGACTTGATTTGTGACAAAGTAAGGAGCATCAAGGATTTTGGACTGTAAGGATTGGATTCGGGAGGAATTTGATGGTTTAGTGGACTCCCAAAGTTCAACTCCGTATGTCCAGATAGGCCTTATAATAGTCATGTAGATCAGTATTTTGTAATGGATTGGCAATTTAGAACGTTTGTCTAGTAAATGTTGTAATAATCGGAATTGACGAGCAGTTTCTTGTCTTTTTAGTCTTGTATGAGGATTCCATGTCAGTCGTTTGTCCAGATGTAGTCCATAGTAGCGGATCTGTTCGACAGGAATAAGTGGGGTATTATTAAAGGATACTGTAGGACAAGAGGTCATGGGTTTACGACGAAGAGTAAATGTGATTTGGTAAGATTTATTGGAATTAATTTTAATCCACCAGTTTTAGCACAATTCTTCAAGGGTGGTGATGATTTTTTATTTTATACTTTATTTATAATATTTGTTTACTACATACATATAGATGATTGACCATTAGTTAATCTGAATAAAATGATTGGGGCTAGGACTAAGAACAAAAATAGTAATAAATATTTATTTATTTTCTGCCAACTTCTCGATCCATGTTGGAAGAATTGACAGTTGGGGTAGTTAAGAAAATGAAGAGGAGGGGAAGTACTCAAATTGTACATATAAAATCATTGTTTGAACAATGCTGTATTATTATAAATTTAACTGACTTTATGACAAAACTTCAAAAATAAATGGATGTACTGAACAAATGAGGAATATTAGTACTTGAGAATGGGGAAACTCAAAACGTTATACAAACATATATAGAATATTGATAATATTCTAAAGAGAGTTGATTTTTCACCTCGACATCTTAATAAAAAAAAATATGTAATTTAATAAATACATGATCGCCTTTATAAAAACATTTGCATCAAAAGTCATGCATTTTTTTTTAATATGTTGCTCTTCGGTCCTATTTAATTAATATAATTAACTGAATAAAAATCTTGGTGTTGACGTCAGTTAGACACTTGGCCAATTCGAAAAATCATAATAAAGCAGTTGTTTCTTGAGACTTTTACATCTTACTTAAAACCCTGGAAGATTGCAGAATTTTCTTCAACTACGGTTTTCAAAATCAGGCCATCTATTCTTAGCTCATGCAGCTACTCATTTATTTCAAGAGGCTGAACAAAAAAAAAATCTAGAAAACAACCCACCATGTGAAATCATAACATGAGCACATTATTATAAAAAAATCAGGCATTATATGTTCAAGGCTTATATGTATTGAGTTTCAACCGAATCGCTAGTGTGCGGTACCTAACACCCCATGTTTGATGGACCGGCCTACGAATGTATCATTAACCCACCAGTGCCATCCCAACCGGACCCTAATGAATTTGACCTTTGCCTGAAATGAGTGACATTTGCATTGCCAAGAGTTTGCACGGATTTAATTTGTGTGCTTTCTCCTAGGAATGAATCCAGCGCATTGAAGATAGGATCCATTGTTGACATTTCAGTTTGAAACTAAAATTTATTTATACACCTACGAAAGCAAAGCTGTTAACTTACAACAAGAACTAGAGAACATCTTTAGAACGAGAGAAAAATAAACATGCTCTCTTTTGCCAATTTTTATGTATATATTTTTAAAATAAATAAATTCATAAATTAAAAAAAAAGTATATTTATTAATGTTTGGCTTATGAAATCTTTATTTCAGGAATAATTAGATGTTTAGATATCTGTTAGGATTCATATTTTAGAGAATTTACACTACTTTAAATTATGTGCATTGAAGTATTTTCAGTGTTACAGCTAATTTTAAGGATATGGAGCTCCGAATGAAAAATTAGCGAAAAGTTTAGGTTTTTCTCGAATAAAATATAAACTTAAAAAAAAAAAAAAAAATACAACTTAAATACTACAATATTTACTTTTTAACGAAATTTCTGTATACTTTGTATCACTCAGGTAAAAACTGATTATTTTCTCAAAGTGATTAACGCAGTTTTTTTTTCTTGAATGAACTCGTATCAATTAATAAAAGCCCACTCATTCCTGATGAAAAGATCCATTACCTATGATCACACCTGAAAAATGGACTAACTTGGAATCCTCACACAAGACTATTACAACATTTACTAAACAAACTATCTAAATTCCCAATCCATTACAAAAGACTAATCTACTTGACTATAATAAGCCCATTATAAGGCTAATAGGCATAATGTGAGCTTTGGGAATCCACTAAACCATAGAATTTGTCTCGTATCTAATACTTACAATCCTTGATGCTCCTTACTTTGTCACAACTTAAGTCATCCATCAGGACCTCAATGTTCCTTAAGTTGCCGATTTGGACGGAACCAGAATCCAATCCTTCCTTGATAAACTACCCAACAACCCAAACCCACTTGTTTCTTACCTGGTTTCTCCTTCATTAGCTGATAATTCTCTAAGGCGTCTGAAAAGTAAATGGTCTCGAGAAATGTCATTGAAGTAGTATCAATGGGTAGATTTTCCAGATGTCTGTGACATGCAATTTTATAACTAACATCAAATTTACTTGTTGTATATATTTTAATACAGTTGTAAATATAAAAAAATACAACTCAAAAATGAATTTTGTATTATTGGAACAGCCGCCATTTTTATTCCCCTAACTATGATTGATAGTCATCAATGTTGACTCTTAACTTTATTATTATTAGTTTATGGGCAACAGACCACGGAGGTCTAAGTCCTCGCGCGATGTATTTCCTAATACATCGCGCGATTCTTGACGTGGTTTTTTCGTAGAGTGGGTTAGTCACTCCCACGCCTATTTTTTGTGAGTGCCACCCATTGGCTAACGGGCCTCACAAATGCCAGGGGGAGGTTGTCAGTGAGTTTCGCATTATTTTGTGCTTGAAAAAAGCCCGGGTAGGACCGGGATTCGATCTGACAACTTGTGAGTTGGTAGACTGGCGCGTTGCCACGCTGCTTATCGTTTATTATCGCTGTTATCGCTGCCCCCCTTTATAATAATTTTAACTTTATAGTAATTTTCATTAATGTTACCAAAAGTTGGGTTGAAATAACCGCTTTATTCTCCTATTGGGTACTTTCAGTATGATTCAGTTGTCAAATGCAAGCATCCTTCAATGACAATGATTCTTATGTTCACAAACAAATGTCGCTCGTCAAGACAATCTGTAAGATTATCAGTGACTGCTGGAGAGATCCGACAGAGGACGATAACAAACGAAGGAATCAGGAGCCGCAAGCACATGAAGCAGTGATTGCAACGACCCCACGACAGTAGCCTATAGCTCGACTGCTATAAATAGGACTGGCCCGATAAGAGGCTATGAGCTGATTGGGCACGTCCTAATCAGTTATTAATGATGCGGGCCCCATCAATCACAACCTATAGGTGTACACACTTAGAAATTAGTAATTTAAACAAGCCCAAGTCTTCTCGACTCTTTGTTCTCACCTTTAACAGATGCTGGCTTTGTGAGGTTCGGTCCGAAGGTTAACTTATGGTAAATCGAATTAATTACCTCTCTATTGTTGTCTATCCCTAGCCGACGCCATTGTCCGAGTCCTCGTACCTTTTATTTATCATTTATTATATTAACCTTCTTTTTAATTTCCCATCATCACATTACACCTAGTACCTTCTCTAATGGACTGCGGTCTCTCTCTAAATCGTAATGGATTTCGAACAGGCGGCCGCAGACAGGTACGAGAGGCTTGGATAAGTCTTCTCAGAGTTATAGCCACAATGGATTGTACATCCCACCACCTTTCTTTAGTAATTAAGAGAGATCATTTTTTTCATTAAATTATAGGTTCATCAAATGAGGGAGGAAACTTAGCATAAGTCAGGCAAGGATTGAAATAAGTTGTGTTTTACTGCAAAACTTGTTTGTTTTCCAAAATATATTATCGCTACAATCCAAGGAGAGCGATAAAAGTAATTCTACAGCATTCACTTGAATTTTTTTCAGCTGTTGAATCGGTGAATGGACACATTCATTACATTTTTGATCTCGGACGTGGCCCAGTAAAGTTGCGAGACAATGCAAGAGGAATCATAAACTACAATTAGTGGTACTCAGTAACTATAGGTAGACTATCACCAAGGCAACATACATTAATGGTAGATGAAACTTACAGATGAAATAACGACAACTTAGATCTAGATGGAATACTCTATATAGGCAAATACAAAATAATTAGTATAATTAGCGATGTAAGGAACAATACCGATATTAGAAAATAAAGACCATATTATATCATTTACAGGTGGTTCACCAAAGGACAGGTTTCTAAAGTTAGTGCAAGCTCGCCATGATTTTGAAGGATGTCTTGCTTTCCTCGACTTAAATGGTGAGTCGCCTAATATACTGGAAGATGCTGTCGTCCCAAGTTCATTGGTTTCAACAGGATGTGATGGTTTCATGGTGATCCTATTTAGAAACGAAAAAAAAGTAATAATTTTTTAGGGCCAAGAACAAAATGCAGCTATAATATGTGCTCCAACAGAGGTATTTGCGGTCAACAGTGGAATTCATATACTTGCGATTGTGATAAAAACTAAAAGACAAAAATAATCTTTGTAAGGCTCTAGGTTTGGTTTATCTTTCTAAGGCTTTGCAGAAAAATATAACTTAAATAATCCAGAAAAAAAAAACGCTATAAAAATTAGAACAGTTTCCAGTGTCGAGTGGGATTTGAACAGGAACATTTCAAGTTTAAATTTTGCAGTAAAGAAAAAAAAATTGTACCATATAAAATAAAATTTAAAATTTGTTACAGCTTATACTTAAATTTTTAGAGCTAATAATAAAAATAATAAATCTGTAGCGCTACAACCCTTGAAGGGTCATGGAAGCAGTGCTTTATAAAGAAGTACTATTACTAGACCAACGGTTGTACAAGAAGGTTATTTGGTCAGAATCAAGCTAGACCACTTTATGAGACCTTTATCCCGGAGGTTGACTCGGCTGTCACCGCCGGATTCGAACCTGGATCCTTGGATTTATTAGCACAGTGCTCCTCTGCTATATATATTATTACTAATTTTATATTATTTAATTTATTTTTCTTTTCGTAAATCTACAAAATACCCTACACTACCTTTCGATAATGTTGCTTTTACCCTTTTTAACAGATCCGCTACCTTGCACTAGATCTGGACAAATGACTAACTTGGAATCCTCACACAAAACTGAAAAGACAGGAAACTGCAAGTCGATTCCGACTATTAAAACTTACTAGACAATATGTCTAAATTTCCAATCCATTAAAAAATACTAACCTACTCCATTATTTCAAGGCCAGTCTGGACATATGGAGTCGAAACCAAATTTCCCTCGTATCTAATGCTCACAATCCAAATTTCTTCGTAAAATCCTCAATGCTCCTTTCCTTACTTTGTCACAAATAAAATCCTCCATAACAACCTTAATGTTCAATACCTAGCCAATATAGTCCGAACCAGATATCAATCCTTCCTTAATAAACTCTTTAACAACATAATCACTAGTTTTTAAACCTGGTTTCTCTTCCATTCCTGACAATCCTCCGAGATGGCTGAAAAGAAGATGGCCTCTAGACCTTCTAATGTAAAAACGTTATTATAGTGATACCAGTTTCTCTACATGCATGTATTATACCATTATGATCTTACATCAAATTTACTGGCTGTATTTTAAATAAATACAAAATAAAAAAAAAAGTTCTTTCAAATCACATAAAGAAATTCTATATTTTGAGCACTTGTTTCTCAAAGAGAGAGATAAAAAATGATAATTAGTATTTATTAAGTAGATAATGGGCCTGTTTTAATTGCGGAGGCCGTAAAGGGGAAGGTAACTGATTGATGCCTGCCTCCTCAGGTCATTCGGTCGCTAATGACTTTGTTGTAATTGGATGAGGCCACTCTAGATTGAGTGCTTTCTTCTCAAAACGGACTTCTTCTACTTATCATAAAGCTGAAACTATAATGATTCATTCTTCTTAATGCTTATTTAGCCGACTAATTTCTTTTAACAGCAGGTAATTCACCATTATAGTAAAAAAAAAAAAAATAACACGAAGAGTACAATAATGGATGGTTAAGTCAATTGTTAAATCAATCATTACTCCTCTTGGTTTCAGACGGGTTAGTCTCTTCCGACCATGATCATTTTAGTCCAAACGAAATGTGATCAACTTAAATCGAAATAACGTTGAGATGAATCTTGGATAATGAAGCAATTTCACCAGACTGATCACCGTTCGAATTTATCTGCAAAAATAAGTAGAGTCACCTAGTTTAGGCTGCCATTTTTTTTCTAATATAAATGAAATTACATTATTTCTATTATTTTACTGGTATCTATTTTTTGATAATACTTAACGGACACTCCTCTATAATGAAATACCCTTTTAATGGACACTTTTATTAAGGTCCAAGAAAACAAGGCACAGATTTATTAGAGATGGACCCTCAATTACGAACGCGAAAAGTAATTCTATTCCTTTCATAACTTTTCGCTCCTCTATAACGGACACGATTTATAAAATATTATTAATTGGAAGATCGTTAATTGATCGTGTGAAATATATAAACGTAAGAATGTCCCGGGGCGGTCAAAGGAACTCCATTAGTAATTAAAAAATTTATTGAGCCAACGTTTCGCCCCGCTTTGCAGGATTTCATCAGTGCTAACAAAGATAGAAATAACTAAAATAATGTAACAAAGTGAGGGAATAGATAACATAAAAAAAAAAAGAAAATTAAGGTATGGCTAAGAATGATAAAAATCTGTGAAAATTATATAAAAATTAACAAAGTAAACTTAATTTACAAATGTGTGGTTGCAGTTAATAATAACCCTTTGATTGCATACCCAACTCTCCAATCCCAAATCACAAACCTCGAAGAATGGTGCTGAAATTGGAGGATAAAAATAAATCCCATCAAATCACCTTTACTCTTCGTCGTAAACGTGCCGACTGCCCCACAATATACTTTAATAATGTAGCTCATACCCCAGTAGAACAGATCCGCTACCTTGAACTACACCTCGACAAACGACTAACTTGGAATCCTGAGACAACACTGAAAAGACAGGATTTTCATTATAAACTCCCTAACCACACAAACCCACCAGTTGCCTTGCTTCCTCTTCCATTCCTGACAACCTTTCAAACCGTCTGAAAAGAAGATGGCCACGAGACCTTCTGATGTAAAAACGTTATTAGAGTGCTACCAATGTGTAGTTTCTCGACACGCCTATATCTCTCCATTATAAATTTACTTAATGTATTATTATGTACAGTTGCAAATTTCAATACAGATAAGAAAAATAAATTAATTTACATTAGTTGACAATGCTCGGTCTTTTAATAAAAAATGTCAACAAAACTTTAAAAGATCCTTATCGGAAAAATAAATTTACATCAAATTTACTAAATGTATTATTATGTACAGTTGCAAATTTCAATACAGATAAGAAAAATAAATTAATTTACATTAGTTGACAATGCTCGGTCTTTTAATAAAAAATGACAACAAAACTTTAAAAGATCCTTATCGGAAAACATTTTAAATCTACAAAATAAGAAACTGCTTGTAAATTATACAAATAATTTCAAAAAATACAATTAAAGCAACAGCAAAAGTTTGTTTAATAGTGATTTACGTTTAGCTCCCAAACAATTTTTATACCTTTTATTAATTAGCACTGCAAAATGTTATTAACAATGAAAAATATTCATCGTTGAAGACGAGAAAAAAAAATTTAATTTTAGGTTTTTTTTATCTTATTCAATACCAGATCGACCAGGTGATGGTTATTTTTTATTGATTTTTTTTTGTTTTGGTTTAACAATTGTTTATGAGGGGAGGGGGTATATTCTCGTGCATAAGTCATCCCTAACTATTTACAACGCTATAAATATTGAACAAATGTGAATGATAACGATGATGAATTATAAAAATATATACATAAATAAATAACAAAATAAAATAGATAGATAAAAATAATAATTCTTAAGAAAAGAAATGATAACTACAAAAACAATAACATTCGGTTGTACGATTAAATAAAAATGGATTTAAAGAAAAGGTATTGGCTATTAGGTAAAGTCACTAACAAGTGAAAAATATCAAAGAAAAAAGTATGATAATCCAAGGTTGGAAAATGAAAGTAATAAAAAAATCTGAAACTAAATATAAAAATAATATGAACACTAAAATGAATAGAATTCATAAAATAAAAAAAAGACAAACCTCATAAATGAAATAAAAAATCGAATCAAAACAATTCCTTCAATAATAATAATATTCTTATCAGTCAATAATATAATACCTTATAATAATATAACCATTTTATAGAGGCTTGGTGTGCTCCCAGAGGATCTTCGGAACCCAGGTTCGATTCACGGCTGATTTAACAGAATAAATAATTATCTACCACTGTCGGCATCGAACCCAGGTCTGGGATATGGAATTTCCTTACTCCAAACCATTCTGTATTAATCAAACAGAACATTTTCTACAATTAAATAAAAGGAATACTTAATAGGTTGAACATATAAAAATTTTACAGTATCATTTACCTGATGGAATGATCTATTCTCTTTTTATTTATTTTTTTGTAAATTAAAAAAAAAAAAATGTTAACAAATTTTTGTAATTAAAATTTAAAAAATTAAAACTAACCATGATACACATATTAGCTAAGCCCTATTGGGAAAAGTTATTCAAGACGGTTTAATAATTATTTAAAAAATGAGAAAAACATAGACATTGCAATTGATGCCCCTCCTCTTTTTGTATTATATTTACAGACTTAATGGAATCTAAAATTTTTAAATTAATTTTCAAGTATTAAGTAATGTATAAAGTCTATTAAGAAAGTAAATGAATAATTAAAGCATAAATTATTAAGTAAGGCTATTAAATTAAGTAAATGATTTTTATATCTCTGTTATGATAATTAAACGCAATGATCAAATAAGTATGCGTAATCGATGAACAAGTATACATAATAATTATATTTTATTTATATATACATAAAATGTATGTAACTGATGTTCCAAAATCTATATAACAGAAAATAATAAAATAAATGAAATAAATGCTAAAATATAAATGAAACTATGTTAAAGTTGAAATAACAACTAAAAATAGATATAGTTAATCAAATACAAAACGATGTGAAAAATAATTTTTTCGAAACAAAATTAATTATGACTTTTTGAAAGTATGGAATAGACAAGAACAAATCAAAAAACACCAATGCAAAACGGGGCACAGAAATGGAACATAAAGATGATAACTCTACAATTTGATAATTATCTATGTAATTTTCCCCGTCAAGTTGATACTGGAACATTCAAAACAATTAACTTTTTTTTATATAAATGAAATATCACTAACTAAATCATTAAATTATATTATAGTTAAGTTAACTATAATATAATTCATAATGCAAGTTGAAATAGTTTATTCTAATTAATAATAAACTATTTCAACTTGCATTATGAATTATATTATAGTTAAGTTCAGTTAGTAAATTTGCAGCATACTACACACCTACTGCCTTCATTAAAAGTGGTTATACTTTTAACAAAACATTAATGCATTGCGGTATAGTATTAGAAGGCGTACTCTCAATGGAGGCGCGGAAAGGGAAACAATGAAGTTATCCAGAGGAAAATCGAAAATTACTCTAAGAATAACATTTTTGTTAAAAATTATTTATTTCGAACATATATTAGATTCAAATAATTATTTATTTATAAAAGACAGAGGAGATATATAACTGAAGATGTCAATTGCTTATTTAATGCTAATTAGTTAAGTATCTGCAACAGAGCAATTTCCTATTATCATAACAGAACAATTACTGCTTAGCCATACTTATTCTAAGACAAAATAATACCCGCTCAGCGTCTTCAAAATACCCGTTTTACCCGACAAATACCCAAAACTTTTCCCGTTCTTGAAGATCGTAATAACTGGAACTGTATGATTGTTATAGTCATGATTTTACTATCGCATTAGTTCTGGCATAATAGTTGATAGAACAATTAATGTCAGTGAAGCAACTGTCACCTCATCTATTGTATACACCTTGACAGTGAACTATCGTATAGTTTCTGTAAGTGCGGCAAAAGCGTTAGCCACTACCATGGCGTAATTATTAGATAGTTGCAGTAATGTCGCACTGAGTCTAGCGTTGAAGTAATGTCTAAAATTCGCATTAAATGTCACCTTTAACTAATATGCATACGCCTTGACAGTGAAAACATTATACTTATATATTTCTTCCAAAACTTAAAATTGTATCACCACCGGGCCTCCAAAATAAACGTAAACGTAATTTCTACAGTACGTCTATATTTCGAAAACAGATTTTATGACTGCCAAAATTTAGGCAAGTTAGGGATTAGTGCAAAATGGGAGTAGTATCGATCTCTTTAGTTCTCATCAAATATTTTCGCTTACTTTTACGTATAAGTATTTTTATCGGCACATCTATCTTTTGAAAATGGCTCCCCAATTTGAGCAAAATTTAACGAAAGTTAGCGATTAATGCTGCCATCTACAGACAAATAAAAAAAAAAAAAAAAAAAAAAACTTAGATTCTAAAAAGTGTCAACATAATTTGGTAATGTGTTATTAGTAATTGAAAGCGCAAAAAACAGCTTAACGATGGTAAGCATGATAGCTTTAAAGAGTTTATAAAATGCATGTCTATTTAACCGTTTCATTTATTTTGCAAGATTACAGATATAGATTTTTTTTTTTTTAAATATTATTTAAAAAATCAAATTATAAATTAAAACAACTTCGATCACAAAAAGACAAAGATAAAGTTAAAAAAAGAGGGCTAAAGCGGTGCCAAATCCCTCCTAAGTTAGAGGCCCATTCCAGGAACAGCTGAAGATAATTCCAGGCTTCCTGGAATATCCTAACAATCGCCACACCCCCTTCTCCCTCTGCCCTACTCCACACCAGCTATACACTAATTTAAACTCAAGAACACTTCATGAGAGAGCTATTGTAAAATCCAACGCTTGGGTCGATTAATTTCGAAATTTATGTTTCTATTGGGCCATTATTAAGAATTTAATTGTTCAGTAACTAAGCACTCATTAAGTGGAGATGTAAAGCGTTCTGATAACAATTATTAAACTTGAGATCTTATATCAAAATTAAGCTGAACAACTCAAATTGATACTTAGTTATGTAGTTATGTAGGTAGTTATGATATCAATAACAAAATTTCTTTAGTATCAATGAAAAAAAAAATACTGAAATAGATTCCGTAAATATAAAAACTATAGCACAGTCATATGTAAATGTAACAAAAGCATATTAATAATATGATATAAAAATAAATATTAAAATATAAATCTATATTTTACATATTAAAATACAAACGTACTAAAAATCCGGCGTTAAGAGTGAGACTACGAGAGAACTAAGTGAATGAGCACTG
>NW_027107850.1:246731-273119 GCF_000696795.3 Halyomorpha halys | reverse complement strand
ATATTATTAAAAATAATAACAGGTTTATTTGCATTCTTCATAGAACTAAAAGCCTTTCTCTTAACAAGTAACAGTCTGATTTATAAATATGAAGAATTTACAAAAATTAACTCAACTTCATTAATACAATTTTTACATTAATTTGAAATTAATTATTTTCTAGTCATAATTTAATTAAATTAAATTAAATGTTGTATTTGAACATTTAATATCAACGATACCTTATAGTAGATTCTTTATTAATTTACCTCATAGATTCCTTATAGGATAATGATATCATAAGAATGAAAATATTGAAATTTTCATAAATAGCAGTTTAATAAAAATTGTAAAAAAACTTTACTATACGTTAGACATAAGAATGAGAAATGAATAAATTGAAAAATCAATATAAGAAATGTACTAATTATTTTATTATCATAATTTAATACATTTATATTTATAAATATATAAATATTGTTTATAAGACTAACTTCTTACTTTGTTAACTAAGGCTTAAATTTCAATACGTTAATAGATACAGTGTGTGACCTGTATAAGTGATGTCTAAAGATAATTTTTTATTAGTTTTAAAACGATAGTTGTCTCTTATTTATCGGGGGTCCCGTTAAGAGAGGTCGAAGAGTAACGTTTTTCATTCATAAAGGTGAAAATGTTAATAAAAAAGGCATATTTAATTTTTTATATGTATACAAAACTCATGACTTAAAAAAATCAAAACATAGTTCGTCACGCGACTTTCCACTAACATTAGATTTAATTTGTGAGCGGCGTTGATGAATTACGCTAATGTTTTGACATTTCGTGCTCTTATATTCACTTCTTTAAGATAAAAAGCCACAGATAGTACTGAAAAACAAAGTAGTTAGGGAAGAACTTTAAATGTGAATGTGAAATTAAAATAAATTTCTACAAATAGATTATTAGGATGGATAAAGTTGCGTGACTAAACCAGGAACATAAAAGTATGAGTTTAAGTTGTGTAAGAGCTAAGGCAGCCGTAATGTCGGTTCGATGTGAGGGTTGCCATGGATACCTGTTGCGCGCTGACGTTTTTACTTTGACGTCACCGTTGGCTCTGTCATGAATGAAACAGTCAAACATTTCCCTTCCTTTCCTAGGGGGAAAGATATTGGGGCATGTGCCTTTTTTAAAGACAGCATACGAATTCAGCTCTTCTACTCAACAATACAATAGTACGGAACTTATCAACTTAAATATAAAAAGTGTCTGTTTATATCAAGCCATTATAAATTGTATAAATTATTATTTAAATCAATACAAGAGAATTAGAAGACTTACCTTAGATACTGCTAGAACTGCCTCATTCCCGGTTTAAAGATATCCTTTGTAGAGAGAGTGGTCATCATTCAGCCATCGATATATTAGGCAAAAACAGTATCATGTTACATTTTTCCGAAAATTAGTAACCCACAAAATTTATCTGGAATCGTAAGTATATACATTCAAATTATGACTTTTCCCCTTTATAGAGGAGTTATAGGACTGAAGGGGAATAACATTTGTGTCAGCGTCCGGAGTGGAGAGGTTGCATAATAGAAATGCTCAAATGCATTACATATGTACCTTAATATTTTTTGTCCATTACGAGGGGTTTCCGTTGAACAGGGGGTACCAGTTTTACTGAATTGATGAATAAATTAAGAAACTATAATAATTATTGATTTTGATAGAAAAATGATTTATTTAAGCTGATTGTTCAACTAAGACCATGAAATCACTCACTCTTATTCCTAAGCAAATACTGACGTTGTTCGGATGACATAATGAATAAAAATGGTATAAATTCCTGAAAAAGAATAAAGTTTTAAATTTATACTGTGCAACTGATGAAACATGCCTCACAAAGTAATAGTAAGAAAAGGAAAAAATAAGAATAATAACGGAAATTTGACTTAGTCTCAAAAAAATTTAGTTTTTTAAATGGTTATAAATGACTAAAGTGGGTGCATATACAGTAACATATTAAATTATCTGTATCTGACTGTGAAAACATTGTTTACTAAAAAAATATTTTGTAATATTTTTATTTTAGAACTTTATAGTGGGTAGAAGAACCCGAAACGTTGTCCGAATGACATAATGAATAAAGAAGTAATAAAAACAGTATAAATTCATGAATAATAAAGTTTTAACAAAAAAAATTCTTAGAACTTAGGTTGTAGGATTATTGATTATTTACATTTGAAGTATACATTTTTTTAACATCGATCCCGGAAGTATTTTTTCGGAAGCGTCCGAAAAGTGATGTAAAAGAGTTCACCAGACCCGCCGTTAGTGGAAGGCAGGGGTAAACATCCCCCCTTTGTCTGGCCCGCTAAAATATGAATGAAAACCTATACAATCAAGAAGTTTGTTCAACAAATATATCCAAAAAAATCAAAATCTAATTAATAAATAAATATGATTAAAAAATATACTAAACTAAATAAAAATATTTAAAAAATAAATTTACAATAAATAATATCAATTACTTTTACTTTGATCTCGTAGTGTAGCCAAATTTGTAAACATGTATGTTGTTTATAGTTTGTAAAGTTTAATTTATTGAGTATATTCAAACTTGAACATGAAAACAAGGGATGTGTTGTGAATAACCGTTATTACAAACAAAATTAAATTAAACGCATCACTGATGTTATTATGAACACTCTACTTAAGGAATTATAGAATAGACTACTATGATTAAATAAATTTGTAATAAAATTGTTTATTATTTTATGTAAAAAATAATACACAATTTGACTATGGCTGCCTGGTATATAGTGGACTCTTGGGTGATCTCGAATCTAAACTTAAACGTCTTATGAATTCCGCAATACGATTTATTTTCGGGATCATCAAAGATACGCACATAACCCAGTATAATGCCGAGCTGAAGTGGCTCTATCCATTCATCCGATGTCAGTATTTCCCAGTTTCCTTTCTATTCCAAGTAATTAGTACTCAGCGCCCCTCCTATATCCTAGAATACCTGCAATTCGAATTCTCGTATTACCAGGTCCCGTTTATCTGACAGGGGTTCCAATGCATTAAACATATATTGCATTAAATAGTACCATAATTGACCTTCACGAGGGGTTTCCATTAAACAGAGGTACACGTTAGAAGTTCCACTAAATTTACGAATAAATTAAGGCACTTTAATAATTAATGATTTTGGAATAAAAATGATTTATTTAAGCTGATTTTTCAACTAAGAACATGAAAACATTTATTCACTCTTATTTCTAAGCAAATACGAATGTTGTTCGGATGACATATTGAATAAAAAGGCTATAAATCTCTGGAAAAGAAAAGAAAAATTTTTAAATTTATACGTAAGGAAAAAATTAGAATAATAACTAGAAAATTTCTCAATCAAATTCTCAGTCCAATCCCGTACTACCAGGTCCCGTTTATCTGATATCTACCCTCCACCTCACCGAACTGCTGCCTTTGATAAATCGTTTTTTACCCGAGCTGCATATCTCTGGAACTCCATTCCCTCTAACTTACGTCATGGACCAACACTTTCCACGTTTAAAACCCTTCTATTTAACTACCTTTTACTTTACCAATCTAATCCAGTAGTATAATAGTACAGATATTTTGTGAATACTTTTTTGTTTTGTTTTTATGTATTTAGGCAGTTAGTTTTTTATTTATTTTTTCTCTTTCTGTGTATATAAAATTTTAATATAAATTTGAAATAAGTGCGACCACACTGTTTTTACCCTACATATGTTACTGTAAAATTAAAATTACCTGATAATTGTCTTAGTCACAGAATAATAAACTAATTTTCATTTTGTAAAATAAACTCTTGTTATTTTAATGCAGTAGATTGTTTTTTTATTTTCACATACTCATAATATGGAATATAAAGTAAGGGAAAGTATTACTAGGAAATATACGATCGTGCAAAATTTCGAATTCGTCTTTTAGACGAAAATACATGTCTTAAGGTCCTCGAATCCAAAAAAAAAGTAGTCTCGAAGAACTGTAAGTATGTCTGTGAAAACCCTAACTAAAAAAAAGAAAAGTAGTATGCTATGGATGGAACGGGAACGTTTTCGACAAATAGAATCGATTTTTCCATTTTTTTTTTTGTTTTCAATTTTTTCGAAAACGACTCAAACGATTTTTTTTACACTCACCATGCCAACTTATAACAAATACTCTTTAATATCAGGTAGGTCTTATCCTCATTGGGTTAGTTTGACGGGCCTTAAATACCGAATTTTCAGTTTTGTTTGTGTAAAATAATTAACCATTTTATATTTATGCTAATAGTAAAAAATAGATAAATATAATCATGAAAGGATTTGATAATGTACTTGAGGGAATAAGAGGGAAAATACTTTTACATGGTTGAAAATACATTTCCGAGAATAAAAATAGTAATATAGACCTACTATATATTATCGAAAAACCAAAGATTTTAGAAATAATAATATTTAACATAGACAGTCGTAGAAGGTAATGGACAATGACGAAAAATACATAATTAGAAGGCATGTGCACACAGGTTGACTGTTGGGGCGAAATTTCTCACACTTCATAACGATTGCTTGTCACATATTTATATTTCCAATATCGATTCTATAATTTAGAAATGAATAAATCGTTAAGAACAGAATGTACAGTTTAGTAAATTGTTTTAATTTTGCATTTCTGACATACTTTAGCAAAAGATATTAAACGTACTTTTCAGGAAACTGTTGTGATTGGAATAGGTCAATTTGCTAACTTCAAAGGCTCATTTGGAAATGTGCTATAAAATACTTTATGACACGTATCTGCGTAAGGGTAGTAGTGTTTTTGATATTCGTATATGAATGTGAATTTTACTCCTGAAAATTTTTTTTCCGATCAACTATAAATCAAGATATGTTGTCAAATATCAAAACTACTTCTACCGCGAATATAAGTGTCATAAACTAATTTATAGGACAGCTATGTATACATAGCCATTAATCACTAGTATTTTTTTTTGTCACGGTAGCAGCGTGGTAACGCGCCAGTCTACCAACCCAAAGGTTACGAGATCGAGTCCCAGGCCCTACCCGGGATTTTTTCAAGCATATAAATATACAATACTACTCACAACCTCTCCCCGGGCATTTGTGAGGCCCGTAAGCCAATGGGTAGCACTCAAATGTCGTTATTAATTTTACTTTTCTCTTTTATTAAAAAGCATTATTTTTATCTATTTATTTTATAGAATTTTCTTTTAATTATAATATTGTATATAGTTAGGGGCGTCTTTTGTACGAGACTAAAACCTCCTCCCCCCATAATCATTGTTAAAAAAAATATATAAAATGTAACGGTTATATGACATCGGGGGTGACGGTAGCAGCGTGGTAACGCGCCTGTCTGCGAGTTCGAGCTTACAGCGAGAGGTCTTACAGTGGTGGCTTCAGACTGCAGAGCCCGAAGTCCTTCCCTCGGCGAGGACGTCAACCAAGGGAACCGTGCTTTGCCTTCTCCTAGGTCTTGTTGGAGGGGCGATTGTTGACCGGCCTTAAGACAATCAAAGAATTTGATGTGCCTTCGGCTTATTTACTTTTTGGCCCTCTGCAATGAGGTGCCTCGGACAATTCCCCAGAGGACGGAGTTCTGGTAGCTCTGCAGCTTTCGGATCGTGGTTCGGTAGAGGTGACGCAGCAGGGGTGTACCATAGAGCACTGTAGGTCTGATGATGGCCTTATATATTTGCAGCTTCAGCCTCAGAGAGAGTTGCGGGGACTTCAGCAGATGATATAGCTAGTAGGTCTTCAGGTGGGTCAGCCTGAGTCTCTCCTTCTTCGTCGGCAGTACCTTCTTTCCTTTTTTGTAACGACATCACGATAACGTCCGTCTTGCCAGGGGGTTCTAATCCCGATAAGTTTAAGTGCTACAGTGATGGTGGCTGTAGAGTCTTGGGCGTTGGTTAGAGCTAGAAGCTTAGATGCCGATGTCGTTCGCGTAGGCTGCTACCACTGCCTTTGGGTGCTCTATAGCTACAACCGACGCCGTAAAAACGACGAATAGTATGGGAGGTATTCCGTAGGTGGTGGAGACTGGAGAGGAGAAGCTCTCACCAGCTCGTACGACGAAAGATCTTCCGCTGAGATAGCTTCAGATCAGTCGGCATAGGACTGCCTCTTGTTGACGAAGGAAAGAAGCTGACCCACCTGAAGACCTACAGGCTATATCATCTCCTGAAGTCCCCGGAACTCTCACTGAAGTTGAAGCTGCAAATATATAAGGCCATCATCAGACCTACAATGCTTATAGTACACCCCTGCTGCGGTACCTCTACCAAACCACGCTACAAAAGCTGCAGAGCTACCAGAACTCCGGGGAATTGTCCGAGGTACATCATTGCAGAGGGCCAAAAACTCCATCATCCACCAAGAACTTCAGCTTCCCTCTGTCCCGGAGTATATATGCCGAAGGCACATCAAATTCTTTAATTGGCTGAAGGCCTGTGCCAACAAGACCTGGGAGGTGGCAAAGCAGGGTCCCCTTGGATGACGTTCTCGCCAAGGGCTCTGCAGTATAAAACTACCACATCACCACCAGCTGGAATGGTCCCCTACCAATAATTAACAGACTCACCAATTTCGATTAGTGATTATACATAGTTTTCATTAAAGTAATAAAATATTGGGGTGAAATAACTGCCTTTTTTACCCGGGCTCTTGTACTATAAGGCTGGCTATGCTAAACTGATCTGATGCATGAATAAAATAATAAATTTAGTAATAAGAGTAAGTTTGTAAGATTAAATTTTCGGCATTGAACCTCTCGCTCAGTGGACAGATCTCGTTGTAAAAACAATTCTTACAACTTAAGTGAGTTAAAATAATTTATTAAAAATAAAAAATAATGCAATATGAACAATTAAAATTTTTAAAGTAATAGGAGCTTGATATGATTAGTTAAATAAATATTTGCACTCACATTACAGGATCGTAGATGAATACAGAGTTGTCATTCCCATAAATCTTCTTCCACAAAATCACATCACAGGAAACTCACTAACACTCAACACAAAGACACTGTGGGCAAATAAATATATTAAACACAATTAAAATGGAAAATAGAATAAATACAAAATATGGAAGATAGTGGCATTAAAATTTAGCACGACCGTAATACATTTTCTTAATATAAATTAAATATATAGGTTAGTGAAAGTAATTTTTTATAATCTAATCTATAGCTAACAATCAAATGGATTAGGCTACACGTTAAATTGTATACTAACTAAGTTTCAATTGAGGGTATACTTTAAAAGATTTTATACGTTGAATCGCAATAAAATGCATTTCAAGAGACCATGGATGGAATAACTACTGTCTTAAGTATTAATATAAATAAGTCAATAAACATAATCTTTAGCGCATTTGCTCAGCCTCCACTGGCTCATTACAAGTGATGCGGCGATAGGGATGCGCTGGGATCTTATGAGCTCTGCTCTACCCCTCACACGTGGAGGATAGAGGGGGCTCAGGGATCCTCAGATCGATTGTATAAATACTGTATATAGTGTAAATGCGATTAGAGATTATTTTATTTTTATTATTATTTTATTTATTTTATCATACACATAGTTTGATTATGTTCAGTTTCTTTATCCTTCAGTTTGTATATATTTTAAGACGGATTTTTTTTTTTTTGTCCTTCATTTATTTATTCATTTTCATTCTTATTTATTTTATTTTAGTCCGAATGTGATCATTCATCACTATTACCTATTGCCCACAACTGTGTGGCAGATTGTAATATCTATCAATAAATAAAGTGGTTTTATAAAAAAATAAATAAATAAACATAATGATAAGAAATAGAGAGAAAAATTAGTTGGAAAATGTAGATGAAGTTTTCTGGAATTAGTTTCAGAAAATTGAAACCATCTTCGAATGAATGTAAGAAAATGGATGTCCTATGATTATGAAATAGAGACCAACTAGGTCTAAGTCGCCAGTCAAGCGTACTTTTAAAATAATAATATTAATGAATAATGATGGAAGAAATAATGATGGAACCCTTTGCTGTGAACCATGAAGGACAGACGTTGAGGTAAGAAGGAAGATACCAGACACCTTGGGTATGGTCAGCTACCGACCGATGATAGGCAGTGCTAACTGTCGCGGGGTTGAGGAGGGAAACCACATCATTGGAGTTCGGGATAGCAGTTGAGGAAGCACCCCACCGAAGTCTTCGAAACTGCCAATAACAATTATAACAACAACCACTAACCCATCATTGTAAGTTGTTATTAGTTTTATTATGAGAGATTATAGATATAATCTCTGATTAGTGTACTGAACACTTCTTGATTTTTTGTATTTATATTATTTTTAGTAAAATAGTAAATCGTTATTTATTTTATGTAAATATGAAATTGGTAAATGTAAATAATAAAATATTTACAATATTCACTAGGTTTTTTTGTTATTTTTTGAAATTATTACACATTTCATTTATATTTTTATAATTAATTCTATGTTTTACGGAGTAAAGCTTAAAACAGTTAGTTTTTTCTGTTATTATTAATGTGTATATTAATAATAACAGAAAAAAAATTACAAATCCAAGTTGTTATTCTATGAAATTTTATGAAATTATCAACTTATAATAATTGACGGATTTTTTTTTGTTCTTCAGTCCTTGTAGATCTTTGGAAGCCTTCTTTTCTCCAGTTTGCTGCAGGCAGCTATTTCGCATCTTTGTTGATTCTGTCTATCCATCTAGTTGTTGGCCTCCCACGTGGTCTCTTTCCAACTATAGTGGCTTCCAATGTCTTGTATATGCATCCTGAAGGATTGCTTCGAGCCAGATGTCCTGCCTATCTTAAACCTCCTTGCCTTCATATCGTGAGATATTGACTGACCGGTCTCTGCAAGCAGATCACTGTTAGTTCTTCTCTTCCAAGTGTTTAGGCTATGATCACAGATCGCACTTGTAATTGTACGGAGTACTTTTCTTTTAAATCTCTTTCAAAGATTTCAGTATTCTTCACCGAGAGAAGAATGCTCTGTTGGCACAATGTTATATACAATCCGGTCTATCTCATTCTGTTCATCATGTTATTGTTGTTGGTTGGGGCTTTTGGGATTCTTTAATTGCTAAATAAGTTTGCATCATTACTTATTTTAGAATTTTTTAATACATATGACAAACTTTTGGGTTTAGATCTTATTTAAAAGATTATTCCTTTTTAAGAAAATTAAAACCATTTCTATGTTTCTTTGGTCATCATTCAGGGCATCCGAAACACTCGGTCCCACTCCCAATCTACGTAAGTTCATGCAATAGAAATGGCATTCTTCAAATATGTGACTGACTGTAAGTACACTGTTGCAGTATTGACATTTTGGCGGTGGTTGCTTATTGATCAGGTATGCATGAGTTAAATTCGTATGAACTATTCTCAATCTGGCTAACGCTACCTCCACCCTGCGATTGGAACGGTTTGATGTGGTCCATGGTTTAATGTTTTTTTAACAGTTTTTAATTTGCTTGGCGGGCTTTCATTCCACATGGCTTGCCAACTAGCTAATATTTCATTTTTCATAGGGAGACTTATTTTTTGGGGTGTCAGAATGGCCGCGCCCCGACCCGGAAGGACAAGTGCTTGTTTGGCTGCAACGTCCGCCAGTTCATTTCCCGTGATCCCCACTTGACCCGGCACCCATATAAAGAAAACAGTTTTCCCAAGTTTTCTAGCATGTTGGTGTAATTGTGTATTGTGTTCATCATGTATTGAGGATATTGTAGAGCCAAGGTATTTGAAACTGTCTACTTTCGAGGAATACGAAAGACGAATACTTTTTTATTCAATTGACGAGAGACGAATAAATTTTTATTCGAATAAAAATACGACTAAACAATCCGAATACTTTTTTATTCGAATATTTCAAATACTATTTCAATCGAATAAAAAATTAGTCGAATGAAAAATTACTCGAATACAAAATTAGTCGAATGAAAAATTACTCGATTACAAAATTAGTCGAATACATATTATTCGAATAAAAATTTGATTTTTTTTTTTTTTAAATTCACTTCTTTTTTTACCACCTTCAATTTCTAATGTATGAGGCTCCTATTTCACATATTCAGACGAGTACAAAATGAAAATGCTATCGATTTTAAGATCCCATATCGATTTATTTTATTTCTAATACATAGGGACCAATTTTTAGGTTTTCGGATATGCAGATTATGAAAATGCTATCGATTTTAATATGGTGTATCGATTTATTTTAACTTTCTTGATTTCTAACATGTTACGGCCTCTTTATAGGTTTTGAGGAATGCAGAATATGAAAAAGATATCGATTTTGTGATAGCTTATCGATTTATATGAACTTTTCTGATTTCTAACATGTTACGGTCTCTTTATATGTTTCAATATATGCCAAAAATGAAAATGCTATTGATGTAATTTTCGCGTATCGATTTAATTATCGCATTTTAATTTATTTTAACTTTATTGATCCCGAACATGTTAGGTTATGTTTTGAGATATGTAGAATATGAAAATACTATCGATTTTAAGATCGCGTATCGATTTATTTTAACTAAGATAATAAATCTGCATATCTCATAACATAAAGAGGCCCTAACATGTTAGTAATCAGAAAAGTTAAAATAAATCGAGAGTATTTTCATATTTCACATATCTCAAAATAAATTGATAATAAATAGTTAATAAATAAAAATAAATAGTTCAAATAAATTGATAGGTGATATTAAAATCGATACCATTTTCTTATTCTACATATCTCAACATATATAAAGAGACCCTAACATGTTAGAAATCAAGAAAGTTAAAATTAATCGATATGCGGTCTTAAAATCTATAGCATTTTAATATTCTACATATCCCGAAACATAAAAAGGGACCCTTATATGTTAGAAATCAGAAAAGTTAAAATTAATCAATACACGATCATAATACATATCTATGTATAGCTGTAAGACAAAAAATATCGTCTTTATACAAATACAAACGTATTCGGATTGTTAATCATTTAATTTTTTCGAATAAGAGATTATTTTTCTATAAAATGGACGAATATAAAAGAGTTCAAATGGTTATTCGAATAGTTTTTCCCGAATAATTGATTATTCGTGTAAAATAATGACGAATAAAAAAGTATTCGGATAGTTAATCATGTGTTTTGTACGAATAATTGATTATTCGAGTAGAAAATTCACGAATAAAATATTATTCGTATCTCGTCATTCAAATAATATTTGTCCAACTCTGCCACACAGACCATGTCGTAAGAGTGGATTTTTCGGTTTACAATCATTTACTTTGTTTTATCCTCATTTACTTATAAACCGATTTCCTCTGCTACTCTTATTAGAGTCTTTACGAGTATTTCCAGTTGTCTAATTTATGGATTAAATATTAAACCACTAAATATATTAATGATAATAGAAAAAGAATGCCCAAGTTTTAATTCTAAGAAATTATTTTACAATTCAACTTATAATTTTATAATTAAGTTTAATTTTTATGTGGTAAGCTTTAAACCAACAAAAATTGAAATAAATAGTAAATAACGACATACAGAAATAATATCAACATACACAAAAAATTGAATAAGTATTCATTAAACGGATCAGAGATTTTATCAATATCAAATAAAATCAGTGATAATGAAATTAACAACTACATTTGTTAATGACGAAATATTAGGCAGTTCGGAAGTCCTTCCCTGAGGCCGTGAGGTGCTTCCTCAACTGCTATCCCGAACTCCAAGGGTGTGGTTTCCCTCCTCAACCCCGCGACAGTTAGCACCGCCTAATATCGGTCGGTAGCTGACCATACCCAAGGTGTCTGGTATCTTCCTTCTTACCTCAACGTCTGTCCTTCATGGTTCACAGCAAGGGGTTGTGGTAACATTTCTTCCATCATTATTCATTAATATTATTATTTTTAAAGTACACTTGGCCCGGCGACTTAGTATTAGTTGATCTCTTTTGATTTCATAATCATAGGACACCCCTTTTCTTGTGTTTATTCGAAGAAGATCCCTTCTTACCTCTTAGCCTGCCCTTCTTGGCACTCCAAGTACGCTTTACTGATGATTTAGAGATACTTGGTCCTTCACACTATTTTACGTCTGTTTAAAAGCGGATCCGTTAATTCTCAATCTATAAACGGATCTGTTGTCAAGCCCCTCATGAAAGTTGCGCAAAAAAGTTCATAAATTTTTTATGTAATCATTTTAGAATTTAAAAAATCCTCGTCATATATTAAAATATGGTTAAGTATTATAAAAGTCTCACTAACAGATACTAGTCAAAATCATAAAAAAATAGCCTTCAGCATAATTGGGGGCCATACTGCTTTTGTTAATTTTTTTATTATTAGTCATTAATACATTAACTAGTTTACAGTATTTAGTATCGCATAAACTTATATTTAGTATTACATTAACTAGTTTATAATCTAAGTTTAATTCTCTTATTTTATCGGCACTCTTAACCACACCCATTAGTTAATATGTTAATGACTAATGATAAATAATTTAACAAAGGCAATATGGCCTGCAATTATTTTGATAACCTATGGTTTTGGCTGTGAAAGTATAATAAGATCCTTGAAAATGGCCGGAATGGCCGAAACGTTGGAGTGTTAAAATAATATAAAAAACTGGAGAGACAATATGTATTTTTTTATAACTACTAAACAAATCTGTCGCAAACAAAAATTTGCACTAAATATAGATTAATCCTGCTTCTCCTTAAAGCTTTAAATATTACAGAATAATAGAGCTGGACTGAGAGAAATGCCAGAAGACATACGAGACCGACACGTAAGGGAAAAGACCCAGAGGAAAGCCTCGCATCTCCTAGGGCAGTGTAAGGGAGGCATTCAGGTAGCGTGGAATGGATTGAAGTAGGAGAACATTTGGTTCAAGAGAGAAACATTTGGGCCAGACTCTATAAATGGGATCCTCACACCACACACTGATAGAAATGAGACAAATAATATGGAGACAAACGGAGGGCTAGCAGGACGTGTTTATTTTAGGCGACGCCTACTACATGGGTCAAACAGGTTAAAATATCTGAAAAATTAGAAAATTGGTTAACAAACTTTTTTTTTCAATTTGCATAAAAATTATGAAAAAACTGTTTATTTTTTTGGGGGGAGAGGGTTGTGGAATCCATTTCTTGAGTTACCTTTCAAGAAATCTAATCCCTCTCCTTCTCCATATTCCATATTTATATTCCAAGTTCAGGTAAGTGAGAGCAAAAAGTATACATAGCATATACATATAGTACAAAAAGCAAGGCCAAAAATCGACCAGCCATCAGGTTGATTCTATTCGACAGACAGTACAAAACCCCCAACCCGTCGAGACAGAGGCCAGACGACCCAAATCTTGAATGGCGAAGCACCAACAGGTGCAGAGCAGGGTAACCGCCCGTCACCTATGAACTGTGACCTTTAGGAGAGGGTGGTTGCTTAGCAACCCTCCCTCTCCCCTCTACCTGTTACAGCCGATAACTACCCTCTCATTCAGCATCTCGCCTTGTCGAAATTATGATTACTGTTCAAAGGAAAATGTTACTTCAGGGTTAATAGCGATTTCATTTTTGATAATGTTTGAGAAAAAAAAATCTAGAACAATCTAATACATAAAAATGGATATTAGTTTGTTGATACTTTATGCGCTGTCATACCGTTCATCCGGTTGTGATGGGACTTTTTGCTAAATGTTCAGCATTTTTACGGGAAGGTTATTGGCTATTTCGAATCGGTAAAAAAAGCTACTAACAAAATTAAGTATTTTTGGCGCGTTGTTCAGAAAGTATTCATTTTTATTATGATTATATGCCAATCGATTTCTCTCTTTTTGAAGAATAAGAAAAATTATTACAAATTCCATCAATTTGTTTTATTCACTAAAAATTAACAAAAACATAAAGAGGATTTCAGTAAAAGTAGTTCAACCAAAGTTTTTTTTAGGAAAAAACAAATCATATTCCGGGTGGCGGCCAATAAATGTACAAAATAGTAAAAGAAAACTATTTAATGATGAAAAGATGGTCCGGGTGCGGTCAAAAAAACTCAAATAGTAGAATTATACTATTTGAGTTTTTTTGACCGCACCCGGACCATATTCCTTTCATCTTTACACACGGTCAATCAATAATCTTCCAGTATGTCCAAAACTATTTAATGTTAAGCAACATAAGTATGTTTTTTTCATTTTCCTCAGAAGAAACTCTGCAAAGTGGAGCGAAACGTTGGGTAACATGTTCATGTTCGGACACAATTAAAAAAAATATTATAAAATTGGATAGAAAGACAAAAGAATAATAAAGTGTAAGTGATATATCAATTGTAAAAAATCTTTTGAGCAATCGATGACATATTTTTGAATTATTAGTGTTGCTGAAGTGAAATATTTGTGAAATAGGAAGTGATGTAAAGTTAAATATAGAAAATTTTGTTTGTAAATTAAAATTGTAGAAATAATATTGAAAATATATATAATATATAAAATTTGATACATAAGTCTTTTATTTCAATTGAATAGTCAGACAATTTAAAAAGTGATTTTACAACTTGAATAAGGCTCTTATCAAAATACAAGATCTATAATTTATTAAATAGTTTTCTCACCACGAAGTAATTTAAATTTTATGATTTTTTTTTTCTTTCGAAGGTAACGTATGAAAACAAACAACGCATAACGTTAAAGGTTTTCAAAATTCGATAAGAAATCATTCAAAAATTGGCCTTCAATTAACAATATTAATGAAAAAAAATTAAAAGAAAAAACGCAAGTTAAAACAATAATAAAAAAGAGTTAGCACCTGAAGATGGACGGACCGTCCGAAACGTCGAAAGGAACATATTATTTATGTAAAACTAATACAAATAAAAGGTTGAAATAACAAACCTAAATTAATAATCCAAGAAAGAAAAACGCAAAACTTAATAAATCTTTTTTTTGTCTTTAATAATTTATTTATATTTATTTACAACTGTATAACAATATATACAACAAGTAAATTTTTTGTAAGTGGTACAATGACAAGATTGACTCCATATAATGAATCCCATATTGAATTGAGGTAATTATAAAAAGTACCATTGCAAAATAATTAAGATGAATTGCAATTTAAAGGGTAGATTTATTAATTGGAGTTCTATCAATGGGTAGATTCTCCACACGTTTGTATCATGTCATAATATCACTTACAGCAAATTTACTTGATGTATATATATGTATACAGTTGTAAATAACAATAACTAAATTATTAAAAAAAAAATTTAAGACTAATTCATATGTTGTACCTGACGCGCCATGAAGCTGTAAGACGCCAAAAAAATTACGATATGTTTGCGAAGAGTGAGGGAAATCAAACAAACCTAAAGAACAAAGTCTTATAGAGACAATACCAGTATGACATAATACACTACAATAAACATTAAATACATTGGAACTTCTATATTGAGGGACTTCTCCATTCCGAAAGCAGAAACCAACTTTAATTCTTAAAGTATTTATGTACAATCTCACGTTTCAAGAATTGGCAAGTACTCACGGCACTAAGAGATGTTTAATTATTTCCTAAGCAGTTTTTAGGTATGTGTCCAGCATAATAATACAGAGTGTGTATGTACAGCATTCAGTGTACACAAACAAAATGTAAGTCCTTACTTAAAATTTTTGATAGATAGATTTATTTATTGATAGATATTACAATCTGCCACACAGTTGTGGGCAATAGGTAATATTGATAAATGATCTCACTACTTAAAATTTAAATTTTTACGTTTCAAGATAAATGCATTCCAAAAATCGAATATGAAACATCAATAATGGACTGACCTTGGATTTAGTCTGAGACTGATGTGCCAATTTTCAACATGGTCAACACCGTAGTCACAGATTAACCCCAGATGATCCGCGAAATTCAAAATAAAGTACACAAGTTTTCAAATTTGTGTCCAACAACGAAACGTTCCCAGAATAATATATTAATGATTTAATTTAATTTTGGTGTACTTTTTACATTAACCCCTTCTTAATTAACGCCTCTGTTAACGGATAAAATCTTCCCCGTGGGTGCCCGTGATATAGGAGTTTCACTCTATATAGAAAAATAATGTTATTTTACAGAAGAGACATCTATGAGCGAGAGGACGTACTACAGAGAGTTGATCAATGACAGGGACATGAATGAGTGGAGCACACTTGCGCCCTGGGAAGCCCCACCCCTGACCTTTTCAAGTTCAGAGGTCAACCCCGGACCTTACCCCCAGCACGTGTCTCTGATCGCTCTTCCGTACAAGTTATTTCGCCCCAAAATATACATATATAAATAGATTAGACCTCTTTTTAGTTACATTTAAATATAGATCATCTGCTATAAATATAGTCTTTGTAGTAGGGCATTCAATCGGAGAATTTAAATTCAGCCAAATCAAAATAGAATTTACCCTAAAATAGATATCCCGAAATGGTAGGAGGCTGGGAATGTGCCCACACAAAGGGTAGGAAGCGTGCCCTTGGAAATTTTCGTAAGTATTAAAATAGAAGATGCATGAAAATATATAGCACCTGTACAATAAATCTATATCCTGATTTAGAAGTGATAATAATTTATTGAAACCTTCCATATAGACTTATCTCCAATCTTATTTTATTCACAAATTAGAAGTTTTCACTCGACATTTCAAAATGAATTGTTAGTATTTTGCATCAATGCATGATCATGAACAAATTTTGAGAAAAGTCAAAAATTATTATAATTTTTGGAAACTTTTAAATTAAATTCAGAAACATAATATTGGACGTAATTATATCATAAATAAAATATATTTCTGATTAAAAAGAACTTTATCGAGTACTTGAAAAATTTCCATTATAATCTAATATCAGTATTTCAAAAAAACTTTATGTTTTGAGCCGAGTTATGAATTTTTTTTTTCATTAATTTTAGTTCGTACAGTCAAAGTACTGTTTAAAAAAAAAATATATAAAGCTGTTTGTATTATTTTTTCTTTTTCTGAAAGAATTAGCTCTTTTATTATTTATTTTAATAACCGGACAACGTTTCGGACTGTCTGCCCATGATCCAGTTCATTATAATGAATACTTTAACTATTTGGTCAACATATCTTGAATAGTGAGTGGTATGCTTGAGAAAAAAAAAGAATTTTTTTTTATTTTGTATTTGATGTTATTTTACAGATTATAATGTAGGCTGTGGTCACTTTTTGATAATCTTACTTTGGGACAGTCCTTAGAGGGACCACAGCAAAAAAGGTACCTCTGACTACGGTAAAAATTTTAGAAACTCGTCCATATCAAAATGAAAATAAAACTTTTTTTGTCAGATGTCCCGCTCTTAAAGCAAAGCAGCTATATGTAACCCAGATTAAAAGAATACTTAAGTGCAATATTATGTTCCAAAATTTAATTTAAAAGTTTCCAACAATAAATATTGTAAGCACAATGCAATATTAAATAGACTCTTAGATATACTGGGAAAAAATACTTAATTTTTTTTTTTTATGGCAATGTAATTGAAAATACATTCTATTAATTTGTGTAAAATCATAATAAGAACAATTACTGGATAACGATGTAAAATTGGCATTAAAATAAATGTTTGGAAATACCAGATATAGGAGGATGATATAAATTAAACCAATTGAGGTAAATATAAAAAAATAAATAATAATAATTGACTTTTCTCAATATTTATTGTAATTTATGATCATAAACAGGATTAGTAAACAGAAAAATTTCTAAAATAACCTATATTAAAGGGTCAGGACATTTCTTATATTATTTCAAGAAATTAATTAGACTTATTATTCATTCAATTAATCAGATTGAATAATAAATTTAAAGGATGAATTTTAATGAACTTGAGATTTCATATGACAATGAAACACATATGATATTAAGTGAATAACTGTGAAAAGAAAGAATATTTATATTATGTAATACTGGTAAGCATTATAGCTTTAAAAAATTAAATAATACATAATAATTATTTTCATGTTAAAATTTTTTATAAGTTTTATAAACAAACATAAGTATGGAGAGAATATGAAATGGAAATTCTATGAACATATTCCAAAAAGGATTTTAGAATAACAAATCAACCATATTAACAGAATACATAATTTAAATAAATAGCTAAAAAAAAAAAAACAATAAAAATAAAAAGTGGACTGAGCAAAATTATTGGTAAAGACTAAAGTACCAAACATTTTACTAAAGTATCCGATAACATCTACTAATTCACAAGAACCACTCCATTCGATGTCGCTTGACCGTTTCTTCACTTATATACAGCATTCATTTATTCAATACAAAAAATTAAGGGGATTTCGCCCTTATTTATCAATCGTACTAAATATACTATTAATGTTAAAAATATCATACAACTGTGTAGTGCATATGTGATTTTTTATATAGTAGATAAAAAAAAATTAATCTTAACGTATTGAATACTAAAAATTAACACAATATGTAAGTAAAATGAAGCCATAGTATTATTGGACACACTCAGTAAATTTCCACATTCCATACAATGTAATTATCTTGATCAACCCGCATTTATGAAGTTGTTCCATATTTTATTCATATTTAAAACTTTAACGGTTAGCTGAACGAAAAATAGGTAAAATCGCATTTAACAGTGCCAGTATAAAAAACATACATATTCGTACAATTATACATCTTAGATCTATCATAATTTAATAATACCCACATCCCACATTTAACTTTGTTATAGGATACGGAAACAAAAACCTTAAAGGCTCTTAACAAAGCAAAACCACAACACAAACGGCCGAGGGAATTGAATTACAGAATAACAGAATTAAATCAAACATAAGATGGCTGAAAAGTTACCTCACTTCCTTCTGTTCTACCAATCGAATTATAGCACCACAATTTCATTTTTTTAACACAAAACAATGCTTTATATAAACCAGTTCTAAATATAGAAAGTTATTATATCTAATACATAACTATAAACTCATATTAATGTAATTTAAAATTTATCAAATTTTTAATTAAAATACATTCGATACTTTACATTAAAATGTTGCCTATTGAGGTAAAATCGATGAAGTTAAATAAAACGGTTTAAAATCTAGCAGCCAGAGATAGTTTTTAGCATTTACCCGTTACAATAACAGTTACGTTACCGTTATTAGTTTTACATTACCTTACAAAACGGTTAGTAACATGAAGACCAGTTAGTTATAGCTAGTCACCGGTTACAATACTAATTAACTGAAGTTCTTAACAGAAGCTCCTAACAATATGTAGCAGTTATTTGTTTGTAACCGATTATATTGATACATAGTTACTATCCCTTGAAAATAATGTAACAAAAAATGTTCATTAGTTTTTCTGAAATAAAACCTTAAAATCTAAACAATATCTTGAACTAAAAATCGAGCGTAATATACTGATATATACTTTATTTGATCACAATTCCAGAATATGTCCAAACAGCCTTTAAATTGAGCAAATTAAATTAATATATTACGGCAATATCAGTTTTATTTATAATAAATAAAAAAGTACATTTGCTCCATTAAGAAATGAGAAATAAAACAAATTATTCATCACAAAATAGTATCCAATTCGATAAGGTATAAGAAGTTGATAATGGTAATAAAATAAAGACATGGCTACCCTTCACCCAAGAACAATTTTTCTCTTGGCTACAAGAAAAAGACAAATTACGTTCTGTGACATAAACTAATAAAAACAACTACATATTTTTTCACCTTACCTTTTTCACAATAAACAGGTAACAACACAACCGAATCGAATAAATTATTATGAACTAAATTTTAAAAAAACTGAAATTTTTTTGTCGACGACGCTTACTAACTTTTTTTATCTGCCTGCAACTGAGCCAAAGAGCCAAGCTTGCCAACCAGTATACGACAATGAAAAAAATTGTCTAACTTCTAAAAAATTCAACTTTTTTCAATTCATTTAATTTTCCAATCGAATGATAATCATCAATTACCCGAATTATAAACAGTTCAATTTTAATTTTATTCTTATGTAGTTGCATTTAACGTTTGTAGAGTTATTATAATTTTATATATATAAAATTGAAACAAAATTAATTATTACAAATGTGGAGTTTTTTTTAATTATCTACCATTATTTTTTGTTTATTTTTTATATTTTATCTTCACCCTTTTGTTAATTTTCTTAAATGAAAATTTTTATTACAATTACTGAATTCATCCAAATACTTTAACAAATTTCATAGACTACCTACAGTTACTCAAATAGTCTTTTTTCTTATATTTTATACTTTTATATTACATTAGTAAATAATTAATAAGAATAGAGATACTAAACAGGTATATGCTGTATTTACAGGTATTATACCAATGCATTAAAACAGCTTGTCAACATCTGAAACTTTTGATATCACTAAAGAAAGTCGTTATTAATGCAACTATCAAGAAGTTTGAGCTATATATGTTCTTCATAGATAAGAAAAAGCTATCATTCGAAAGTTTTACATCTTTTCCTTTCTCCCTTCTCCTTTTTTTCTGTTTGAAATCCATGCAAGGAATCTTATGACTGATTTTCAACAAATCTATTCTTAACTTACTGTTCTTTCCTGCCTAATTCAAATCATCTTCTATTAAAAGCTTCATGGACTCCTTTTCCATAAGATTTTGACTTTGGTGATTACTTTTGCAATATTTTGCTATACGTGTCTCTTATAATTAAGACCAAGCAGTCACACTTATTCACTGAAAGACTTCTCATAATCAGAAATAGAACTCCACCAATTAAAAACTCTCTTTTCTGCATATTCATCCATAAAGACTATTGGAAGTCACCATTACATAACCTTAATATCTCTTAAAGTAATTTTTCTCAACCCCCAGAAGGCTGCAGACCACTAATCTAGAAAATGAACTGTCCACGGACCACCACAACCTCTGACATGGGACTTTACTGTGTCTCTCCAGTAATTTTTGAGAATTAGGATGCTTAAAAGTCCATTAAGATGATTTTTTATAATGCATTTGTCTGTAAAAAAAAACAAAAATCAAACCTCAGGAAAGATAAACTTTGTTTTTTTTCCCTGCCTGGCCATTTCTGGCATATGGGTTGATTAGCCTACAGGATATCAATCTATTTTAACCAGAACATAGTGAGAATATTAACATCCATTCCATGAGTCCACCATGAAATTAATTTTAACTTCCCCAGACTAAATTCAAACTATCGCCACTTCTGAATCAAGGTTGCTAAAGTGACACCTAAGCAGTTCGGCCACCCCGGACTCCATAAAATATAAACAAAAGAATTTTAACATTACTTTCTCAAAAATATGCTGCTATACAACACCTTGAACTACTCCCAAGGCCCTCGCAGACCCCCTATGGTCTGTAGCACACCAGTTGAGAACAACTGTCTTGAAGTGACTAGGAACCAATAATTTTATTCTTAATAACCCACTCCCTTTAAGTGTAGTTAAAAAAAAAAATTAATGAAACTATGATATACTACTTTTTTAAAAACAAAAGTTATTAATCTGTAATTGAAAGTATTTCTTCATCACACAATTTATCCACTACAATTTTTTATTTAATGACAAACGTATGAGAGAGGATAAAAAGAGAGCTTATTAAATTTCAGATAAAGGTATTTTAAAAAGAAATTGTTGGATTGACTTAATAATAAAACAAAGTAAAACTTATCTGAAACTGCCAGGTTGTAATGAAAAGGTAAAATTCTTATCAGAATTATTCAATTTCTGAATTCAATAGAAAAATTGTTATTAATGAGGCCAACATTAAATCATTTTAATAATTTAACTTTATTTTTTACATAGGGGATGAGGCAGCAGTGGAATAGTGTGCCAGGCTTGGACATGCCACTGTTACCAATAATCAACAATTTATTTTTTTTTTTTCATCTCATTATACAATTCATTTAGTTGGGGAGAAAGGAGATAGGAAACTATTCGTCGATTCCAACTACTACACTTTCTATACAAACAGTCTAAACTTCCAACTAAGTACAAAAGACTCATTTATATAAATATAATAAGGCCTATCCGGACTTACGGAGTTGAGCTCTGGGTTTCCACCAAACCATCAAATTCCTCTTGCTCCTTACTTTGTCACAAATCAAGTCATCCATCAGGACCTCAATGTTCCATATGTTGCCAATTGGGCCAGAACCAAATTTCAATCCTTCCATGATAAACTTCCCACTACCCAAACCCACTTATTTCTAACCTGGCTTCTCCTTCATTACCTGATAACACTTCCAGGTGTTGAGATCTTCTAAAAAAACAGTTAAAGCAAACCTTTTCTAGAACAAAGATAAATAAAGTTTTAAACAAATAACTCGATTAAATCAAAACCCGTGTTAAGCAACTTTTGAAGATTGGTTTGTTTTGATATACAGATGAAATAAAAAACATCAATTCATACTTTTTTTATTGTGTTGTATCATAACAATTTTTTTTTAAATTTCAATTTAAATAATTTATCATATGAGAGTACTGAAACATTTAAAAAAGCACAGGTGTCAAAAACTTTTTATTTGATAGGAAAAAAAGTAATTATGTGTAATGAAAATAAGAATTTATTCATGACAAAAAAACATAATTTCAACATTCCAGAGACAATAACTTAGTCGCTATGTTACAAAGTAAATCATTCCCAAGGCAACATGCCTAATTTTCTTATATATACCGTTTATACTTATGCTATACTGAAACAGTCAGAATAAATTATATGTACAAAATTGACAAAATAATTTGATTAAAACATCTTAAAACTAATGTCTTTTAAAAATATAATAATAAATGGTCAGCGAATAACGTTAGGTCGTGAATTGCTTCAATCCTACCTATGATAAAAGATATCAGAATTGGATTCCTCAGCCCGTTGAAAGTACCATAAACAATAGTATTCAATAAAGAAAAAAACAAACACCTAAATTGCCAATAATTACAGACCATTATTATAGAAAGGGTGTTTACACAATAAATTTTTACTTCTGAAATATTTATTGACACTAATATATTAAACAACACACACTAGCATCAACAAATCTATTATATATATAATCTTCAAATTTATTTATGTACTATCATTGTATAACATAATTGCATATAAATTTTTATAAATTATAACAATCAACCGACACCTCTTTCTGCCAATAACTACAACAATAATATTATTAAAAAAGATAACATGAAGTAGATTGAAACAGATACAGGGAAAATGATTCTGTTATTTCAAGTCCTATTTATTATTATTTTTAAGAAAACAGAAAAAAAAAAAAGCCCAAATTCAAATTTTACACATTATATCCCCAAGCAAGCTGCAATAATTTCATTGTGTCCTATATTATAGAATTTATGAAATAATCAAATATAAAAAATAAAATAATAAACAAAAATGTGAGAAAAATTAAACTTTAAAACATTTTTTTTAAAAAATATGAATATGAATTGTTGAATACAAAACCACAGTCTTTGTGTACATATAAGCACAAACAATTATAAAAAACAAACTATTAAAAATTTACTCTGTTTTTTGTTGTGTAAATCCAAAATCAACTATGTAAAAATTGTTGTAATTTCAAACATGATTACAAACACTATATAGAGCATATGAAAATGATCGTTCAGCAATATCTTGGAATTAAAGAGGACTCGCAGAAAGACATATTTATTTAATCATTCAAATAAAACAAAGCCCTCATAACACGGACGTGTGATGATATAAGCAGATCTAACAAACTTCTCTCCGAACAACGATGTTCCAAATCAAATCAACATAAATAAAATTATGCATATACATTTAGAAATAATTATCACATTATTTTGATATTTATTCATTAATTGTGTTCCAAGTCTTGTTTACTTTACAAGAACACTCAATAACAATCCATTCACATATTTTAAGAAAAATAAAACAAATTAAAAACACTGTAAAAAAAAAACACATTCATGTTCAAAAAAGGAAATTTAATATATTATAAAAATACCTGAGATACAAAATATCCAGTTTGATAGCAAATCATAAATTGAAGGATTGGAAGATATTGTTCCAAGAATTTTAAGTTCAAAATCAAATTTCACAGTTTTTAATGTAAAGTACAGGTTGTTTTAAATATTAAAAAAAAGGTATTAAAAACAGAAAGCCATAATATCAAGTTCTATAAAATCAATTCCAGAATCTATTTATTTCGGTATAACTGATGAATATATTACAAAGTTAATAACAGAAAATATTTAGAAAATTCTGTTGTTACGAATTGATTAACAAATATCCTAAGGATTTAAGGTTAAAATCAAAGCTACAAATTGTGATTAAAAAAAAAAAAAAGGTGTATTCATAATTGTTTTAAAAGTAAAAATCACGACAAATTGGTTGTTATTCAAACATACAGGTATCTATGAAACCATTCATCAAAATTCAATGGATACCTATGAGAACGGTTACAATATAAAAGCCTTCAATTCGACTAAAAGTAAAAAAAAAAATCATTTTCTCAATTTATAATATATCATCATATGAAGGAAAATAAACCATTTGTTCAGAAATTAGCATGGAAATTATAAACTAAATAAGAATTTTAGTAAGACTATTGATGCCTTTCTAAGGCCATGACATTATTATGCTATGATATGAAATAAAAAATCAAACTCGAAGAAATAATGTTACAAACATCAAAATGTATATCTTAAATCCTACAGGTCTTACTAAGTATTGATTTTCTTATTATAAATACCAAATTTACTCGTAAGATCACTAATCTTGTATTATCACATTTAGGATTTTTCATTGTTTTATAATACAGTATGCCCTCTTTTATCCAGCTACAAGCGATATTTTCTCCAGAAATAACCATATTAAGAAAAAACATATATGCATGTAAGTGAATAAGAAATAAAAGAAAATTTGTATTTATTTCATTCAAATTGATTAATAAATATTTTATTCAGGATGACTTAAAATCTCTTTAGATATTTTATTCGATAATAAAAATGATGTAACAAATTTCCTGCAAGATAGCTTTCTTATTTTCATTATAAATAAATATGCATTTTAATTAATCAAATTCTTAAATATTAAAACTGAAAATTGAGTAGTTGAAATATTGTAAACAGTTGGTATTTTTAATATTTTCATTATTAATCATAGGTATTTTCATCAACCTACCCCACTTAATCAGGAAGTGCATACTGTATAACAATTCAAGCAAAACTCACACTAAGACACTTAATTAATTACATTGGCTATGGAATGTGATAAAGATGCCATTAGGTTCTCTACAAATCAAATAGCAATATATCACAAACTATTTTTTTTTTTCTTTTTTTGGAACATTCAAATCAATTATTAAATATATAGAAACATTGTTCTTTAAAAAATACTTGTGTTTAAAGACTAGAACAGCATTAGAAGTCTCATTGTTATCATATAGATCTTTAAAGCTAAAACGCTAGCCTAGGAGCTATAACTGTGAGCCCTGAGAAGAGTCGCCGATGGAAGGAATATTTGGCTCCGACTCCGCTCTCTTGAGCCCTTGCCCGAGCT
The DNA here is from genome assembly GCF_000696795.3 of Halyomorpha halys. Taxonomy (NCBI): domain Eukaryota; kingdom Metazoa; phylum Arthropoda; class Insecta; order Hemiptera; family Pentatomidae; genus Halyomorpha; species Halyomorpha halys. The sequence goes on along the minus strand of NW_027107850.1, from coordinate 247,498 downwards.
CGTCTGGTTCTAGTAGCTGAATGTTAGGCTCGCTGCGATAGATATCATGGTCAGATCCAGTTTCTCCGATACTCTCAAGAGATTTCACGCCGACTCGCAGCATTTCTTCGTTTAAATGTACATCATTCATGCTTACCTAAGCAAAACCAGCTAAATTAATGCATAAATTAATTACAAAATGAAAAAAAATTAAGAAAGAATGATGAAAAGTAAGGTAATAATTTTTAATTCTATAAAGTCTGGAAAAAGAAACATGCCATAAAAATCCAAAGAACGAAAATAACTACAGTTTACTGTAGTACTGTTACACTATGTGTATAGTGTAAAAAACATAGTTAAACATAATAAGACATGTTGGACTTGGTAAACAAAAAGATGAAGTCATCTTAATTGATTATAAACAATGATTTATTTTTATTCTTCATACATTTTCTCAAAAATATTTTTAAAATAGTAAAAAAGCTGAACTAGCTTTCGCTGGTATTAATTTTTTCCTTTATGTTTCATGCGATGATGGCTTAAGAGCAAAATCATCGTAAAAAAAAAATGTATATTGATGAAAGAGAGAGCATGTTTTTTATCATGACTTTTTTTTTTATAAATATACAAAAGCAATATGAGGACCGTTTGCTATTTATGAAAAATATTAGCTCAAATCTTTCTAAGACTAAAAACCTTTAAATTATATTCTTAATTTATTTACAATCTTACAATCATCATAATGCAATGGTGATATGGTCCTCCCACGATCTTAGGCTATTTCAAAA
>NW_027107850.1:240495-246681 GCF_000696795.3 Halyomorpha halys | reverse complement strand
AATAATATATATATAAATAAAACCAGTACTCCTATGAAGAAAAATGTCATGTAATGTACTATTTTATAGTACATTAAACTAGCTTTAATATGAGTGCTAATAGATACCTGTATGTCTAATAATTCCTGAGATATTGATTTCCCTAAATAAATTCAACAACTCTGATTTTTCGTTATGAAATGTTGCTTTTGTGGCGATACCGCTAGCTGTTGGTCTAAGCTGTAACTATTATAGCTGCCACTAATCAGCAAACAAATGCCATATATTAATATTTGTACTACTGCTTATATATACTTTAATTTCACTCATGTAATAACAATAAAAGATATTGTAATATTCATAAATGTATCATTTGAATTAATAAGATTACAATAGAATTTGCTGATCCACTGAAAGCTAACGTCTTACACGTAGTATCTCTCAAAGCAATCTTTATTATTTGTAATAATAACTCTATTCATATATATTTTTTATAATTCATCGTTATTATTCACACTTATTCATTATTTATAGCATTGTAAATAGTTAGGGGTGTCTTTTGCATGAGACAATTCTCCACCCACATAATGAATTGTTAAACAAAAAAAAATCTAACTGTTATAATAACCATGTAAGGCCCATGAGGCTGATCTGGTATTGAATAAAAAAAAATAATAATAAAAGAAGTTAAAAAAAAAAAAAAGGCAATTATGTAAATTTGGGCTCAATATGTTTTACAGATTTCGCACCTGAATAGGTGTTTTCTTACTGCAGAGGAAAAAATTGCACCGAGTCTGCAGGCCTATTATTCTACTAGAGATGAGCAGAGGCACAATCCAGTGGCTCACAGACCATTAGTATGGGCCCTGGGAGGGTCCAGAAATACATATTTTTGTAATGATTTATCGTACACATATTTTTGTGAACTATTTCATTAATTAATTTTCTTGATGTTTGTGCTACTAGGAAGGTTTTAACAAGCAAATATACAATAAAAGTGACTTAAAATGTACTTTTAAGCAACCTAATTTTCAAATATTATCGGAAGGTTATCTTCCTCTGCTCAGATTTGGAGTAGGGATATACCGCACATGTTTTAATTTCCGGCTTAGTGGCCCTCATAGGTTGGGAACTGCTGCTCTACATCATTTATCTTTTTAAACCTGATTTTTCAGAACATCACCAGCTAGTGGTTTTGTACATGGAAAATCTACCTTAAGGAGAGAGACAAATCAATGACAGCATGACAATATAGAGATCAAAATTGATTTATAACTGTCTCTAAACCTAAGTAAGAAGGCTATCACCATGATAGAGCGAGGAATAGCATGTCCCTCCATCATGGAAACCATGTATTACGAGGCTGATACTTCTTAAATTTGTCTCAGCTCAAACAACACAGTCTGAGAAAAAATTGTTAACATTCTACACTACATCAAATCCCAACTGATGAAATATAAAAAATAATTATAGTGAAAGGTGTTGACTTTTGACCAACTATACACCTGACTACCCCTGATTATCATGCTATCTACTAGAATTTTTTAAAACTTCTTTCTTCAGTGCACATTATTACTATAACAGGCACCCACGAAACTTCAAAAACAGTTGGTATTTCACTGGCAATAGGTGAAAAATATTTATCCAATTCATCCCTAATTTCCAGGATGAGTTTTCCTAAATAACAATTTATGTTTTCCTTTGATCATTAATGTAGAACATAATGTCTAAAGGTGAATTAAAAAGAGTTTTGAGAAGATTGGATTAACCTACAAAATGTAGCATAACATGATATATAATTTCACACGATATTGTACCTTTAATCACAACATGGTGTTGTTCCACTAACTAGCCTAAAGGAACATCAACTAACTGTGATAGTTTTTTTTTTCTAACCCTATGATATGAAAAATTATTTGAATAATTATACAATTATGATTGAATAAAATCATTGTAGGAAGATAAACCGGGTGATGGTAAATAAAGGTACAAAATAGAAAAAACTGTTTACTATGATTGTTTCTACTATTATAGACTATATTCCTACAATCTACTTCATATGGTGAACTATCTTCTTCTAATATGAATAAAATTATAAAATAATTAGAAGGCCGAAATTTTCAATTGCTAAACCTATCCAGTTCACACCTAAAATGTGATTTCATTATGATAACCGAATTATTTAATTTTTTTTTCTTTTTTTGTAAAAATGCACTGTGATGTGAAAATAATGTTCCCAAATAATGTTATAAATGAATTTAGAGTCTGATTTTGTTCCTATAAATGACTACATTTTGACAGATGATCAGTTCCACCCATCATCAGTGACAGATAGGCAATTGGCCAAGAGAAATGTAATATGCTTCTAAATGTTCTTTTGTTGCTGAAATTATCACCCAGACGAAAGACCAAATTCAGATCTGTCCCATCAATGATAGGTCATACAAACAGGAGAACATGAGTCAATGAAACATTTAGTTTTTATTTTATTCATATAGTTCACATGTAATTAATTAAAAGGTTTATATTTAACCTGTTAGTTGCCTGGTCAAAGTTGAATCTTTGACAAGATAAACTTTTTTGTAAAAAAAGAAAATCGTAGTCAAAATATGAAATTAAAAACATATACAATAAGTAGAGAGAAAAGTGAAGAAAATACTCATGCATTCTGGTAAGTGTTTTGTTTAATACAAAAAATTGGGAAACCTGTTAAGGAAAATAAAAATAATTTATTAATGTGTGTACTTGGCAGCACTGAGTAACCTTCTTCAAAACTTCCTTTTGTTTTTTGTTCTCTCAGTACTGCCATGTTTGTTGTTTGTATGTAATAAATTCACTGTATTTTCTAGTTACTTTCATTATTCTACCAAAATATCAAAATTCATTAGATTCAACTTGATAAAAGGCAAACCTTCCCCTAAAATTTAATAAACTGTCATTTTAACTAAATATAAATAATCAAATTAAGATTAATGGTATAAGAAATTTTAAACGTACAGTTGAATTAGCAAATATTGCTGTAGAGCCAAGATTAGTTATTTCAGAAGGATGTTCTGGAGGTTTCAAGTTGGAAACTGGTCTTGTTGGACTAGTAGCTATGTCTTTAGAACATGGCTCACTTTTTTCCTCTTTCTCATGGTCCTAAAACAATAATACTTTAACTAACAAATACCTAATAATAATAAAACATAACAAAAATTTATCTTATGTGCATGATGGGGTAGTTGACAGGATATCATATTTCCTCAAATAGAGGTCTAGGTTTTTTTTTTCTACTGAAATTGTTTCCGGAAAAATGAGAAGTCGATCTATATTCAAGGTTGACTTTTATTAGGATTCGATCAAAGAAAATTTGAATTCGGCCATACTCGGGGCTTTAAGGTCTAGGGTTAAATTTTCAGAAGCAGAATTTTATACAAAATCAAGGCATTGCATTCAAAACCAGCTAAGTACATTTTTCTCTTTGACAGTTTTTGTTCGAGATAATCATGAGGTAAAATTATTTCTTCCAAACGTTAAAGCATTTATCCCTCAGTTCCATTAATGTTATATAATCTGTTATCCTTATATTTAATTATACATTCAGAACTAAAGACTTGAAGGAATTCTCATTTGGCTCCTATAGCAGTAGTTCCCAAAACTCTTTTAGCAGTGGCACCCTTATTGAGCTAAAAAAAATACCACTGCACTCTTGTCAGGCTAAAAAAATATAAAAATGTCACCACAATTATTCTTATAGGAGATGAGTAAGTACAAAAATAAGGAAAAAATAAAGCAAAGTTAAGCTGAAATTTTTTCTTTGTGTGATATTTTGAGAAAGCATCACTCGCTTGCGGCATCCCTGGCATATGCTAGGAACACCCCAGGGTCACCCCCCATGGCACCCACTTTAGGAACCGCTACTCTATAGAATGATTTCATTCTAAAGTATTTTCCTTTTACTTTATTTATTTATTTTAATAACCTCCTTCCTGGTCATTTCTAACATACAAGAGGGTTATCTAGAGGTAACTGACCTACTCTAACCATGGTGGGGGGTCAAGTTTTCATTTTTTGGGACCATCGCAGAAATGAAAAAGTCGACACCAACCACTGGCACCACTGCAGTCATGAGGCAGTCACTTAACTTCCTCACCTATACACAGCTCATTTTCCTTTTACTATGCATAATGAAAAAGAACAAGACATCAGCAAATTGTAGACACATTAAATAGATGTATAAAAGAAAACAAATCATATAACATCTGATAAAAATTAATAATCCATGTTGATTAACAACCAATATGTTTAAAATTACAGAAAATTTGTATGCTTAAAATTATAGAAAAGTTTTAAACAAACCTGTTGATGTTGATGGGCATCAATCAACTTGCAAGCAACCATTAAGATGATTAGGTTATTGTTAACACAAATACTGAAGAGCGTACAACAAGCCAATAAAGTTACCAAAATGGAGGCAAGAGATTGAAACTTGACACAAGTTGTAACAACTCTTATCATCACAACTCCAAGGGGCAGAGGTATAAAGCCCATCCTCCGGGCCACCAAATCAGAACGATCAGAATATGCCTGCAAACAAAATGCATTGTGTTAATATAATTTTATTTATTTATTTAGTTATAGTCTATGAGTTTTCTAACTTAGGGTAGGAAACACTGGTTATCCAACAGGTTACCAACCTATTCATGCCAGAGTGGGAAGGCCGAGATTTATTCCGTGGGTCCACCACAAAATAAAAGTCAACCCGACCAGGTACCGCTGCAGACACAAGAATGCTAAGTTGGTATCTTAATATCCTCAGCTATAACCATTTTAAATATTAACTCAGTGTTAATATTTAATTTTAATTTTTAGATAGAAAAAAAATATATGAACAGTCAAGGAAACAAAACGGCAGAAAAAAATAAAAGAATTGTTTTTTTTATTACGAGGTTAAAAATAAACTTCCTTAAGATTATTAACAATATTCTACATTTGTTTATGTTATACATTTTAATGAAGTGACCATATGACAAAATTTCAAAAAGAAATGGATATTCATCAATAATGTGGAATATCAGTACTTGAAGATGGGGAAACCCAAAACGTTGTACAAACAAATATAGAATAAAATAAATCAAAATAGCAGAGGTATTGATAATAATGTTTTTAACATGCTAAATGTTAAAAGTATAGAATTGTGAGCAGCCAAATTTAAAGTCCATGTTCTATGTTTAATTCCAAAGAGCTCCAGGCAGATTTTCCGGCCAACTTGTTATCTTTATGAGATGATAAAGTGTCCAACAGCTTCATCACATCATCTTTAATCCATCTCACTTGTTCCTAGTTTCCTCTACCATTTTTCCCCATCACTTTATTACTATTTTTATCAATTACTTCAATAGAGTTTTAAAACATCCAGAACAAAAACAACACAAACTAAACATGAACTATGACCAACCTATCAAAATGACAACAGAGTGGTGTAGAGCTTAGCTGGTCAGTTGCGTGACATCATTATCCGCTTAGCAGATTTATTAACCAACTCTCCACCATGTTAAATGTTATATCATTTTATCATGCTAAAAAGAAGGAAATATTTCTTCATTTAACGCAGCTTTTTCCATTTAACACACTTTAATATGTTAAACTAAAGATCATGAATACCCCTAGTAAAAAACTTGAAGATGAAAACCAAAAAGATATATCAACTGAAAATATTTCTTTATGAATATAACAGCTCTAATTCAATCTGAATATAATTATTTTTTTGTACTCACCTTACTATTTTGATTCATAGTTTATGTTTGACTGTTTATAGGCATGTGTTTTATACCTCTACCTTTATATCTGTTTCATTTATATGTCACTTATATACTCTTACATTAGCTTTACCTACTTTATATCTTTTTATCTTAGCCAAAATGAAGACATGCAGTGTGGGTCAAAGCATTGGTAATTAATTAATAAATAAGGGAAACTATTGCATAGTTGTTTTACTTGACCAAAACCCAGATCATCTCATAATTCACAAGCATCTGCATAAAATAAAATTTCATACACATATCCATAGAATATATATATTTTCTATATAACAAACCAGATCAATAAAGATTTCAAAATAGTAACAAAAAACTATTTATTGTTAACCAACGTTTCGCTCCACTTTGCAGGGCTTCGTCAGGGCTGATAAGAATTGTAATACAATAAATACAAATAAATAGAATA